>NC_042998.1:78779728-78782228 GCF_006345805.1 Octopus sinensis
TGTGTAAAACCAATTAAGGTAAAATATTAATACTAAGTATATAATTTTTTTTATAAATACTTTATTACATTAAGGGCTGTTACTATAAGTAAAGCCACACACTGGAAAGGGATGCTGAAGTCAAACTGCTTTATCAAAATATATACATCATGTGCTGAAGTCAAGGAAATGAACAAAGAAAAAAATTCTTTTAAAAAGATTTAGTTGCATATTGAAATGATTTCATGATCAGTGCTGTAACACACTCTCCATTTGTCAATGCAAACATAGCCAGAAATATATAAATATAAACACTTATACATACCATACAAACACAACAGAGCATATACAAATTTTCACACTTATACAGCCATGAAAGTATTTTTATCTTGTCCATCTCAGCCACATGTGTATAACCAAAATAATTCAGCACTGAATATATTTCCGGTTTAATTTTTATCAATTGAATATAAGGATAAAATCTATATACAATTTTACCAAGTAGTATATTTTGTTAAAGTAGTTTGAGTTTAGCATCCCTTTCCAGTGTGTGGCTTTACTTATAGTAACAACCCTTAATGTAATAATTATACATACACACACATATATATATATGTGTGTGATGAAGCCTTCATATATATATATGTGCCTGATGAAGCCTTCTGGCTTCACAGACCCCAGTAGAACCGTCCAACCCATGCTAGCATGGAAAACGGACGCTAAACGACGATGATGATGATGATGATATCACTGTGATCACCGTGAGCGACCAGGCTATCAGATGTTGCTACACATTGCTGGTCACAATGTGCTTCGCATTGCTTTAGCCTTCAAGTGACGCCACCCCGCTGGCTAAGCGAGCAGGCCAACAGAAGAAAGAGTGAGAGAAAGTTGTGGCGAAAGAGTACAGCAGGAATCGCTACCACCCACTGTCAGAGCCTCGTGGAGCTTTTAGGTGTTTTCGCTCTTTAAACACTCACAGCGCCTGGTCTGGGAATCGAAATTGCGATCCTACAACCGCGAGTCTGCTGCCCTAACCACTGGGCCATTGCACCTCATATATGTATGTATGTATTGACAAATATGTGCTAAGAGAACTCAGAGTGACAAGTGGCATGTATTTGACCCACATAGATCAATATAGGCATATAAAATATCACCTCTAGAGGTTGTATCATAACGCAAATGTTGTTGCTGATGATGCCTATTGAGGTAGAAATGCATGCCTTGGACTTCCTTTTTTTTTTTTTTTTTTTTTTTTCCAGACAATGTCTGACCCTTTCTTTAATTACATTAGGGAATTCTTGATTCTTGAAATTATCTTCCTGTCTCATATGGAGCTAGTTTGATTTGCCATCTAGTGGTGGAGTTAATTTTGATAATTCAAGAATGTTTGTCATGTAGTATTTGATATTCATGTATTTGTGTGTGTGTATGTGTATTTTGAATACATGTATGACCTATATCTCCCAATGCATATATATGTGCTTATGTACCTACTAACATACATATAGAGAGGTACATGTAAATTTGTTCATAATTTTATACATGAAAGCACAGACACACACATTAGCACTTATTCATCCACATACTCTTTGATATCGAGACACATGTCCTCTATGAACATTGTATGATAAATTTTTAATAGTTTATGCACTTTTCATGTGACAGACACCCAACAGTCATGCTATTATTGCAAGATTGAGTTGTGTTGGCTGTGTTTAACCTTTTCATTTATCACTGCAGTGAAATATGCTTACTACAACTGTTACTTTATAATGTTATGTGTTCTAGTTTTCTAATTAGGTTTTATAAACTGATTCTTTTAGTTGTTAATTGCAGTTTGTCAGAATTTTCGACTATGGATGCAGATGGTTTCAGCGTTTTATAGTTTGTATTTTTGTAATGAAGGGAGCGCTTTTTTGGTTTGTTGTCAGCTGCACTCTAGTTGTTTTACATATAAATCATCATTACTTAATGCCTGTGTTGGCAGCTGGCTTATATGTTGTTGTTGTTGTTGTTGTTGTTGTTACTTTGTTACTTTGTTAATGTACCTCTGTATGTTGTGTAGCTAGATGGTTAGTTGTAAAGAAAAGGTTGTTGGGAGAAGAGAGGGAATGCTTTTAACAAGCATATACTGAAAATTGTAGTAGCTATTACGGTAGTGGTAGTAGCATTGGTGTGCATACTTGCTAATGAGGGTGGGGACAGCGAAGGCTGTAGTTTCTTTTATTGAAAGAAGTTCTTTTCCAAATCATCAGCCACTTAATGCTTATAATTTAATGCAATTAGGTGTCGTTGGCTAAATCAAATCTTTCACACATGTATATCTATAATATTTCTCTCTTTCTGAAAGTGGCGAGCTGGCAGAATCGTTAGCATACCAGGCAAAATGCTTCGCGGAATTTTGTCCACCTTCACGTTCTGAGTTCAAATGCCGCTGAGGTTGACTTCGCTTCTTGTCCTTTCAGGATCAATGAAATAAGTACCAGTTGAGTACTGGGGTCAATGTAATTGACTT
>NC_042998.1:78787228-78894728 GCF_006345805.1 Octopus sinensis
CTGCTGCATTAGATACAGCCTAAGTGTTGTTTTCTAGCATGTAAAAAGTTCATTTACACAACAAGTTTAGATTCATCAGTAGACAGTTGAGGTCATTGACATCTGCTTATGAAATAGGACAATAGAGGAAGTTTGTTATTTTGTTTTGTTGAAGTATGAAGATAAAGCATAGTTTGGCTAATTGTAGTTCATACACCTAACAAATTTGTTTATCATATCCCAATCCTATTCAGTTTTTTATAATGAGGGTCTCTTTCCTGCCCAAATGCAGTTGAGAAGTAGGATTCCAAAGCTGGCTGTCATGATTTCTCTCACTGGTTTCTGCATTAGAGTTGACTCTACTGATAGCACTTTGCTGACTCTGTATGTTCTTGTGCAATGTGAACCCTGTTTAGCTCTACAGTTTGGGAGCACTTATCTTCATTTCCAGAATTTTTTCCTTCCCAGCAAAAAATCAGTTTAGTTTCTAATACTCTCTCATTAATTTCTGTATGTGCATACACACACAAACATGCAAATATAAAAGTGTATCAGTTTTTATTCAGAGTAATTGCTCACTTAGGGTACCAGTATAGCACGCCGGGCGAAATGTGTAGCCGTATTTCGTCTGCTGCTATGTTCTGAGTTCAAATTCCGCCGAGGTCGACTTTGCCTTTCATCCTTTCGGGGTCAATTAAATAAGTACCAGTTATGCACTGGGGTAGATATAATTGACTTAATACGTTTGTCTGTCCTTGTTTGTCCCCTCTATGTTTAGCCCCTTGTGTGTAGTAAAGAAATAAGTATTAAGGATTATAAATTCCATGTCTCATTTGCTGATGTCTTACCTTTATTCTTTTTTTTACACCTTGATTGTAATGAGTAGAGTGGGGAAATTTGGTGTAAAAGGTTATGGATGTTGTCATTAGAGGTGGAGGAACTGTTGTGAGTCACCGTGATGGGTGGAGATTATCAGCTAAAGAATTTCTGGAGCCCTAAGAGAGGGCTCAAGCTCTAGTGTAGCAAGAGTGTGAGCTGCCCAGAGCAGTCCTTCAGTTTGTTATCTTCCACCCAAATACATCTTGCCTACAGCTGACCCAAAAGTGGTGCCACCCCAATAAAAGAGGGCTGTCCTAGGTGGACCACCCCTCTGCCCCTCTCTAGCTATGTTAGTGGGCTCAAGAAAAGAGGTGATTGTTTAGTGGTGTGGAGGAAGTTGCCATGAGATGATGGATGTTATAATGAGAGGTTATAGTTTGTCATGGGAGATGTGTAGGGTGGATCTGCATTTGTACCAGCCAGGGATATGTCTGATCTTACTGAAGCCTGTCACTTCCATATTAATAATAATTTTACAGAAACTTTTCTAATGAATAAATACTCATTAGTAACAAAAAAAAAAATAGTAAATAATTGATATATCTATAACATTTCTTAAGTCTTAATAGCTCACAACTCAGCTATAATATATATATATATATATATATATAGCCTTGCCTATGCTGGTATTCTGTATACAAGCTATCTGAATTGACAGTACCTTGGTAGATAAAGCAATTAAGGGTATGAAGACAGGGAAAGCCCCTGGCCCATCAGGAATCACTGCAGAGATGCTTAAAATATTTGGTGGTGTTGGCTATAGTCTAGTCACATGGATAGTCAGTCAGGTGATATATGAAGGAGTCATTCCCACTGACTGGTGTAGCAGCACCATTAGTCAGCTGCTACAAAGGTAAAAGTGATGCATTAGATTCAAATAATTAGTGAGGTATCAAGTTGTTGGATCAGGTAATGAAGTCACAAAGAGGGTCATAGCCCAACTAATTAGGGAGAGACATAGTTTAGATGAGATGCAGTTTGGGTTTGTACCAAGGAAAAGCACCACATGCTATATTTCTGATAAGACAGTTGCAGGAGAAATACCTAGCCAAAGATAAACTGCTATAACTGACTTTTGTTGACATGGAGAAAACCTTTGACAGAGTCCCCCAATCCTTTATCTGGTGGTCAATGCGAAAATCAGGGATAGATGAGTGGTTAGTGAGAGCTGTACAAGCCATGTACAGGGATGCTATCATTAAGGTGTGGGTTGGCAATGAGTATAGTGAAGAATTCCATGTAGGGGTCTACTAAGGATCAGTCCTCAGCCCCCTCTTATTCATCATAGTCCTCCAGGCAGTAACAGAGGAATTCAAGACAGGATGTTCCTGTGAGCTCCTCCATGCTGATGACCCTGCTTTAATAGCTCTGTTACTATCAGAACTAGAGAAGTTTTAGGTGTGGAAGCAAGGTCTAGAATCAAAGGGCTTAATCTAGCAAAAACCAAAGTCTTAATAAGCAGGAAGCAGACAAATCACACATTCCTTCAGGTAGATGGCTTTGCTCGATCTTCAGAAAAAGCATAGGTAGAAACTCCATAAGATGTGCCCAGTTTAAGTTAGGGACACATAAAAGGTGCAGCAATATCAAGGTAGAAGCTCTGAGAGAGTATCTGTTAGAATAAAAATAGCCAGAGCAAAGTTCAGTGAGCTCCTTCCTCTGCTGGTGACAAAGAGCCCATCGCTCAGTGTAAAAGGTAAACTGTATGACACATGTATGCAAACAGCCATGCTACATGGTAGTGAAACATGGGCCATGACTGTTGAGGACATGTGTAAGCTTGCAAAGAATGAAGCTAGTATGCTCCGCTGGATGTGTAATGTCAGTGTGCATACACGACAGAGTATAAGCACCCTGAGAGAAAAGTTGGGCCTAAGAAGCATCAGATGTGGTATGTAAGAGAGGCGACTGGGCTGGTATGGTCATGTGTTGCGTATGGATGAGGAGAGCTGTGTGAAAAAGTGTCTCACACTAGCAGTAGAGGGAACCTGTGGAAGAAGTAGATCCAAGAAGGCCTGGGATGAGGTAGTGAAACACAACCTTCTAATGCTGGGCCCCACGGAGGCGATGACAAGTGACCGAGACCTTTGGAAATATGCTGTACTTGAGAAGACCTGGCAAGCCAAGTGAGACCATAACCGTGGCCTATGCCAGTGCAGCATAACTGGCCCATTTAAGAGTATCCTTCAATCATTGGGCAATAAACTGTGCTTGCAAAGATCTGCTGAGTCAAGTGAAGTCATTGTTGTGGCCAGTGCCAGTACCACATAACTGGTACCCATGCCTGTGACGCATAAAAAGTACCATTTGAGCGTGGTTGATGCCAGTGCCACTTGACTGCTCTTGTGCTGGTGGCATGTAAAAAGCACCATTCTGTCGTGGTCGATGCCAGTACCACTTGACTGGCCCTTGTGCCAATGGTACATAAAAAACACCCACTACACTCTCAAAGTGGTTGGCATTAGGAAAGGCATTCAGCTGTAGAAATCTTGCCAGATCAGATTGGTGCCTGGTATAGCCATCTGGCTTGCCAGTCCCCAGTCAAACTGTTCAACCCATGCCAGCATGGAAAGCAGATGTTAAGCAACGATAATGATGATGAAGTACAAAAAATATATTTACTGCCCAATTTGAGATTGTGGGGATTGGGCAGGAGCTCCATTGGGCAAGTGGTAACATAATCACCTGCTATGTGATACATGCCTGTTTCTTTGCTTTCTGCAATTGGTGCTTATAATGAATGTATAATAGACTGAAAGGATAATATTGCATCTGATTAAGAAAACTATTAAAACCAATGCAATGGAGTTTGGTTTTGTACCACAAGAAGTACTGGAGCTTCTGCTGAGGCCATCTTCTGAATGAGAAATCTCCAGGGGAAGTATCTAGCCAGGTGAAAGCCTCTATACTAGGCATTTGTCAACCTAGAGAAGTTGTTTGACTGGGTTCCATGCTCTGTTAGCTGATGGTTGCTGAGGAAGCTAGGAGTAAACAAATGTCTTATGAGAGCTGCACAGGACATGTTGCAGAAAAATGAAAGGTAGTAATTAGTATAACGATAAATGAGTGTGAAGTTGAGGTGCATCAGGATTTATGCCTCAGCCTCCTGTTGTTCGTTATAATCATCCAGGCTATGGCATAGGACTTTAAGGACTCATTGCCATGAGAACTCCTATATGCTGATCACTGAGTTTCTATAGAGGATTCTGTAGGAGAATTATAAAAGAAATTTCAGATATGAAAACAAAAACTGGAATAGGGAGATTTTAACTTTGTGCATACGTATTTGTATATATAGGCATATATCTTTAGGTATGACAGAATACCTCATACTGTAATCTGATGGTCACAGAGAAATCTAGGGGTTGATGAATGTCTTGTGAGAGCCATATGAGCATGTACAGAGGTGCTGTCAGTAAGTTGAGATATAACAATGAGCACAATGTATTACTTACAACATTCACATGTGTTTTTCCTTTCCTATGATTTCCTTTTGAATTATCTTGTATGTTTAGATATTATGTATAGAAGAAATTAAATAAATGACAAGGGAATAAGAAATTATCTCATGAACTTCATTAGCTTATAGCTGTATGTAGATTTCTAACACCAGATTATTATGCCTAAGTGAAATAATAAGATATATTATATCGATACATGTGTGTGTGTGCGTGCATGCGTGTTTATGCATCATTTAATATACACAGTAACTTAAGTACAAGCTTCTATTAGTTTAATGCTGTGAAAACCCAATAAACAGGCAAATTTATTGTTTTCTCAGCATGAAACTAATAGTAGCTTGTATTCAAGTTACCATGTCTATTAAATGGTATTTATCTCTCATAGATAATTGTTTTTTTTTTTTTTTTTTAATTTTCCCAATAATGAAACAGTAAACTGTGTGTGTGTTTGTGTATGTGTGTGTCTCACTGTCTGTTACCGTGACTTTTTGTGATAGCTGTAAACAAATATCATAGTCAAAGGAATGGTGTTCTTTGTTTACAGTCTTCTGTGAAAACTGGTTTGGTTATGGAGAAATGTTATCTTACTTGGAAACAGCTGAGAGTTGGTAACCGAAAGAGCATTGGACTGCAGAAACTCTGTCCAACCCATGCAAGAATGGAAAAGTAGATGTTAAATGATGATACACACACACATATATATATGTAGGTACAGGTGTGGCTGTGTGGTAAGAAGTTTGCTTCCCAACCACGTGGTTCTGGGTTCAGTCCCACTGCTTGGCAAATGGGCAAACGTCTTCTACTATAGCCTCAGGCTGACCAAAGCCTTGTGAGTGGATTTGGTAGACGGAAACTGAAAGAAGCCCATCATGTGTGTGTTGATGTTTGTCCCTCTCCCATCATTGCTTGACAACTGGTATTGGTGTGTTTACATCCCTGTATCATAGCAGCTAATTCCATGTTGCTGGTTTGATCAAAATATAAATGCATAAATGATTGCAACAATAACAAAACACTAAAAGTGCATGCATCTTTGTGAGAGTATGCAATGTTATTCTTGTGATTTTATTGCAGTGGCTGTATTTGATTTCTTAATTTTGCTTCAACAGAGCTATGTTTGGTATATTAGGCACAGTCTAAATGTTGCTTTCTGATTTATGAAAATATTATTTGATGCAGACAACAGGTTTTGATTCATCAGTAGAGACACTTAGGTCATTGACATCTGTTGAATGAACTAACAACCAGCAACTAGAAATGCAGGTCATTGACTGCTGCAGAAGGAACTAAGAACCAAGCAGCAACTATTTTGATCTTCTAGCATATTAACTTACTGGTTCACTTCTCTTGATCAGATTTCACACACATGTATATATTTGTGTGAGTGTGTATGTAAATACACGCAGGCGCATATATGTACACACACATATGTGTATGTATGTTCATGAATATATACACTCATGCACACACACACGCACACACACACACACAATAGATGCCTTACACAACATTGCTTTTTCCATTATGTAAAATGTGAATTTTTTTAATTCCTCTTTTGTTACCTTACTTTGGATTGAGTCTATACCTCGTCTACAGCTTTTTAACACTATGTATATAAGTCAATACACATACATACACACACACACACACACACACACACACAGTTGTGGCAAATTTCAAATTAGCTATGGAGAACAGCATTTTTAGTTTTTGCTTTTGTAATGCAAAGAAAGCCATGTATCTTGCTCAGGTGTATTGCATTATAGTTACATGCAATAAAACACGTGATAGCTATTGTCTATGTACATATGTATACATATACAAATTATTTATCTATGTGTTCTGAGTTCAAATTCCACTAAGGTTATTTTATTAATTTTTGCCATTCTTTTGGGCTGATAAAGTATTAGTCCAAAATGTTGGGTTGGTGGAATTGGTAGAGCATTTGATAGGATGCTTTGCAGTATTTGTTGCAGTGATTTGCATTCTAAAGGAAAGACCTGCAGTAAAACTTTCCCTTCAATCAACTGTGGACCCTGGTCTTACCAGTTTCTGCCAAAGGACCCAATCTATGCTAACATGGAAAACAGATATTAAATGATAATATATATGTATATATATATTCTTTTATTCTTTAACTCATTTCAGTCATTTGGTTGCAGCCATGCTGGAGCACTGCCATTAGTCAATTAAATTGACCCCAGAACTTATTCTTTGTAAGCCTAGTACTTATCCCATCAGTTTCTTTTGTCAAACTGCTAAGTTACAGGGACATAAACCCACCAACATTGGTTGTCAAGCAATGGTGGAGGGATAAACACACACTAACATATACATAAATATATACACGATGGACTTCTTTCAGTTTCCATCTACCAAATCCACTCTTTGGTTGACCTGAGGCAATAGTAGAAGGCTTTTGCCCAAGGTGCCATGCAGTAGGACTGAACTCAGAGCCATGTGGTTGGGAAGCAAGCTTCTTAGCACACAGCCATGCCGGCGACTCATTTCAACATCTTCCTTTTAATACCCACTTTTCCATGCTTGCATGGGTCATACAAAATTTGTTGATGGAGGTTTTTATATGACCTTTCCTGTTGCCAATCTTCACTTGTTTGCACGCAAGGTAATATTTCCTCTAAACTTTTGAACATAAATAGCACAACAGCCAAATATATTTTCAAAGAAGATTATAAATGAATGACACTGCTTATATGACTGTGACATTTATTCACAATTAATATATGATGTCAAGGGAACACACACACACACACACACATATGCATGTATGTCATCATCCTTTAATGTCTGTTTTCTATGCTGGCATGGGTTGGATGGCATGACCAGAACTGACAAGCCAGAGTACTACACTAGATTCCAGTCTTATTTAGCTTGGTTTCTACAGCTGGATGCCCTTCCTAATGCCAACCATTTTACAGTGTGTGCTGGGTGCTTTTAACGTAGCACTGTACAAGCACTCTGATGTAGTACCAGTATGAATGCTTTTTATGTGGCACCAGCACAGGATGCTTGCAGATCAGTGCTCTTCACCAGGAGGAGCAGCCTTTGCACTTGCGATCACCAGATCATGGGTTCATTTCCTGGACCTGGTGGCACTTTGTGTTCTTTAGCAAAACACTTCATTTCATATTACTCCAGTCTCCACTTTCAATTGATAGGGGGAGGATGTTGACCTGCTTGCCTAGCCAGTGAGGTGGCATCATTCGGAAGCTTTTTAGTGAAAAATGCATTGTGACCAGTGATGTGTAGTAATATATGATAGTCTGGTTGATCACATGTGTGTATTTTATATATATATATATATGAGTAGTTGGTGTTAGCTGGCTCTTGTGAAACTGTCCCACCCATGCTAGCATGAAAGGCGGACGTTAAACAAGGATGATCATGATATATATATATATCTTATACATAAATGGCAATTTCTGTTTGTTGATCTGTCTGTTACCATATTGCTGCCTACACCAGTGAACCAATCTTGATGAAACTTTGCATACATGTTAAACTAACATCCAGTTCAATTATAGGCTAATTGAATTTCAATAAAAATCTATAATGGCTTCCCCCTAGAGCATTAGGCTATTATTTGCAAGAGTGTGGTTGATATCAGAGCAGGTGAGAACAGCATTCTGTAAGCGACAACTATGGAGTGGCAGTGGGATGATAATGTTAATACAGCTGTCATTCACAGATATACACGCGATGCTGCATACATACTTTCATAAATGCGTAGATACATGCACACACACACACACATACTCAACTAAATTTTAAAATGATGAGGAAGGGAAAGAAAGGTGGGTGTGAAGAATACATAGCTTTAAGGAGAGAGTGGGTAGGTGACTTTTCTGCTGTTCATCACAAAGAAACATTCACACACACACACACACACATACATATATATATATATATATATATACACACATACACATATGTCTACTACTCACCATTTTAAACTTGTGATTACCTGTGTCTACATTTGTGTGTGTATGATGTCCTATAACTGTCTGTCTCTCTACTTTTGTAGGGTCTTCCCTGTTGCTGTCACATATTGTGAAATTTTAAAATTATGTCAAAATTTTAAAATTTGGTACATTGAAATAAATTTCCACATTAAATCCGATTTTGTTATTTAAACTTAAATGTTGGAGTGAATCGAACGGCTTTTGTGTGTTTCTTAAATGGCTTATAAACACCTTCCACGCTGCAATTGTTTGTGTTATTTATTTGTTCCAGAAAAATTGCCAATAAATGTTACTGAAGTTTAAAGTTTAATCAATTTTACCTAATCAGAAAACAGGATTTGGAAGCTGGTATTTTCTGCATGGTAGCTGCCTATCACAAAATGAAAGCAAAATCATTACAAGGAGAAATTTTATTAAACAAATGAAAGTAAAGCATTACAACAACCAAAGTTGTAAGAACTTCTGAAGTTTTAGTAAGTTTTAATAAATAAAGTCATGTGAAATGGTCAAACAGACATGTAAATAATTTAAAAAGGAAAAGAATTCTCAACTAAGTTTTTTTGCAGAAAGTTGCACAAATCTGTCCTGATCTGTTGGGGAAGGCATGATTTGACATGGAATAATCAAAAATTTATATAAGATATTCTATTGTAAAAATTGTCTGGCAACGACCAGCTATTTGGCTAATATATACATATATATCGTCATCATTTAGCATCTGGTTTTCATGCTGGCATGGTTTAGACAGTTTGACTAGAACTGATATATAATACTCACAAAGTCTGTGGTCTATATCAGAAGATATTTGCCCAAGATGCCATTAAGTGGAACTGAACCTAAAACTACATTGTCACAAAGGAAATTTTTTGCCATGCAACCATACTTGTACCTACAAATATATGAGAGAGAGAGAGAGAGAGAGAGAGAGAAGGAGTAATGCTCAAGTAGGATCTGGATGCTTCTCATCAACCATATAAAAGTGTATTTGATGATTTTTTCATATCATTGGAGAAGTCATATCCACCATGAGACAGAACTAATGGCTCATCACTCTGTCCTTTCTTTCCTTGTTTGCCATTCAGTTTATTGTGATGCCAGCACTAGAGAGGTTGCCAGGTCATCAGAGAAATAGGACTAAGGGACAGCTGAACTTTATTTTAGTTCTGCTTGCTCACCAGGCTGTCCAGTGTTGCACAGTGTAGGTGTTTTCCATCATGGCATCAACATATCAGGGTTGTGCCTTGTACACTGTAAGTGTGAAGGATGTTCTATAACCTAAGATATATACTTTCACTCTGGTTATATGATCGAAGAGAGGAATAAGGGAACTCCAGAAAGAGTGTGTGCTTGTGTTAAAAGAACATGAGTAAGGTGGTAGACACAAATTTACTGGAGTGGTGACAGGAGAAGAGTGATGACTCCAAAGGTGGTCAAAGCAAATGTAAATGATTGAAAACAAATTGATGGAATCCAAATGAGAGTGATGGGTAACAATACAAATAGAGTAAGGTAGGATGTATCAGATGTATGCACACACACACACACACACACACTAGCTTTGAGTTGGTATCAAATTGTGTTGAACCAATGAAAGGAGGTACTAAAGACATATGCGGAGTATGTGGTTTTATGATACTGAATGTTTATCACATGACGTGAGTTTCATGCCACTGTAATCTTTAGATGTGAAACTCAAGCTAGAACTTCAGTTTCAATAAACTCTGTGTGTGCATGTGTGCACATGTATCATCATCATCGTTTATCATCTGCTTTCTATGCTAGCATGGGTTGGACGATTTGACTGAGGGCTGGTGAACCAGATGGCTGCACCAGGCTTCAATCTTGATCTGGCAGAGTTTCTACAGCTGGATGCCCTTCCTAACGCCAACCACTCCGAGAGTTTAGTGGGTGCTTTTATGTGTCACTGGCATGGGGCCAGTCAGGCGGTACTGACAATGACCTCGCTCAAATCTTTTACACATGCCGCCAGCACAGGTGCCAATAAGGCGATGCTGGTAATGATCATGCTCGAATGGTGTCTTTTATGTGCCACCGGCACAGAAGCCAGATCGCCGCTCTGGCAACAATCATGTTCAGATGGTGCTCTTAATACCCTACTAGCATGGAGCTCGAGTGCCAGTAGTGCGACACTGGTAATGATCACACTCGAATGGTGCCTTTTATGTGCCACTGGCAGGGAATATATATATGTGTGTGTGTGTGTGTGAATGCATACAGGCATATATATGCATTTTATGTGCCAGTGGCACGTAAAAAGCACCATTTGAGCATGATCGTTACCAGCGACGCCTTACCGGCACTTGTGCAGGTCGCACGTGAACAAAACGTTCAAGCGAGGTCGTTGCCAGTGCTGCTGAACTGACTCCTGTGCAGGTGGCAAGTAAAAAACACCATTTGAGCGTGGCTGTTGCCAGTACTGCCATACTGGCCCTCGTGCCGGTGGCATGTAAAAGCACCCACTACACTCTCGAAGTGGTTGGTGTTTGGAACGGCATCCAGCTGTAGAAACTCTGCCAGATCAGGTTGGAACCTGGTGCAGCCATCTGGTTCGCTAGTCCTCAGTCAAATCGTTCAACGCATGTTAGCATGGATATCGAACGTTAAATGATGATGATGATGATGTATATATATCTATATGTATGTGTGTGTATATGCTTGTATACACACTAACACACACACACACATGTATGCATGTTTGTATGTGTAAACACATATACTCACACGCACATGTATGTGTATACAAACATGTATGTTTAGATACATGCACATACAGAAACACTTATGCACACATGTATGTATACACATAGGTGGGAATATGTGTGTGAGTGTGCACCCACCCACCCACACTCACATTTGCATATATAGAAATATGTATTTGTATAATGGGATGCTTTTATGCAATCAGCTGTTGTTGATACCCCCCACCCTTTCAACCATTGAAATGTTTAACTTTGTTTACTTACTCTTTCAAATACTTAACCTAATACTTTTCTTTATCTCTGTAATCGCACACACACACACACACACACACACCACACACACACACACATCCACACTCATTTGACTATGTATGGGTGTGCATATTTTTTTGTTAGGCTGTATGTATTCCGTGTCTAAGTCTGTATGTATGTGATGCATGTGTGTAAGTAAGTATACTTGTCAGATATTTACGTTTTTAGCTGGCACACCTTTTGGTATGAATTTATCTCTATGTCTCTATCCTTTCTGTTTATCTGTCTTTATTTTTCTATTTGTGTTTGTTTTATTTATCTTTTCCTCTATCATGTTACCTATAAGTTTATGCATTTTAGTAATGCATTCAACTATCAGTCTAGCTATTTAGTTTCATCTCAGTCTGCCTGCATAATGTCTGCTTGTTATTACTTTTTAGCCTAAGGTCAGTTTTGATGGAGCAGACTTATGATCAGAGGTGTTTGTTCCAACTACAACTATTTTGTCTTTTTATATATCATAGAATTCATTGACCTTTTATGTCACTCTGTATATATTTTCATTATGTTTCACTTGGTTATTATTTTGTTAATTGTGCCCTTGTTTATTAAAGACTGTAAGGGCAGAACTTGAGGGAGATTTACCTACAGTCATATTTCATATCTCAATACTTTTCTTAAATTTCTTTAATCTAAAAGTGAAGATGCATGACATAGTGATTAGATTGTAAGGTGACGAGATCAATTCCCACTGGTGTATTATGTCTTTGAGCAAGACACTTTATTCCACATTGCTCCACTCCACTCAGCTGGCAAAAATGAGTAGTACCTCTTTTTCAAAGGGTCGGCCTTGTTACATTCTGTGTAATACTGAATCTCCCGGAAAACTATGTTAAGCATATGAGTCAGCCACTTGCACATTAATTTCACAGATCAAATCAAATAGAACCCTTATCATAACCAACAGAATGACAGTTTTTTTTTTTTAGGGTATTACTTGAGGGAGATTTACCTGCTATTGTATTTTATATCTCAATACTTTTTTTAAACTTTATTTAATCTAAAAGTAACAAAAATGAAAAATCACAACTACCTAAAGGTTGTGCCCCAGAATTATTGCTGTTTAGAAACTGAAGTCAGTAAAATTACAGAACTAAGGAATACTTGGAGGACATAAGTAATGGACAAGCAAAATGATATTGCATTTTCTTTTCTTATCTGTATATCATATCTTGCGACTGCTTTTCCCATTTCGTCACTTCGCATATTTTGTGTTGTTAAATCATGCTTTTCTGAACTCTAGTGACATGAATTTATCCTTGATTTAGTTAGTAATACATAGCTTAAACCCACAAATGCTAATACTATCATTTCAGTCAATAAGTATTGATATTGAGGCTATGTAACCATAATCAGATATAAATAGAAAACAGATAAACAAACAAGACAATGTCCTTTACGAATGAGTGTAATAAGTAAAGTTATAAATATATTTATGTATTTCTACATCGCTAAAATTTGGAACAAAAATCTGAGCTACTTTGTGGTTGCTTGACTTGCTAGAAATTCAACCAAGTCATTAAATCTTAAAAGATAAGAGTCTTAAAAATTAATGAATGCATTGCACAATATAGTCCCTGACAAAGAAAACAAAAAAGAACGAAATATAATCTTAGCCGCAATGACTTTGAACTTAGTTAGGTCTGCTTCAGAAATGACCTGGGGATGAACAACAACAACAACAACAACAACAATTAGCACTAATTAAATATTCATTTTGTTGCTTCCCCACCCAACTTTATTCTTTTTTTTTTTTTTTCCTCCTTGGGAATATAGATTAGCTGGTAATATATGTTGGTTCACAGACCAATCTCAGACTGAAAGGTTTTAAGAAGTCTTTAAAAGAAATTATTTAATTTAAATTATTGGTGTTGCTAACATTTTACTAAGTTGTGGTAATCAGCCACAAAAACGTGATTTTAATGTCTGATAAATATATTGTGTTAATTAAACAGATTTATTTATTTCCCCTATAGCTCTCCCTCTTTCATTCTCACTTTCTCTCTAGGAATGCTTTTGATCTTCCCCCCCCTTTTCTCTCTCTCTCTCTCTTTGTTTGTTTGTTTCTTTCTTTCTTTCTTTAATAGAATCTGTTTTGTTTTCATTTTCTTTATATTTTCTTGTTTGCTATAGTTCAGGCTGCTTTGAGCATCTTATTTAATATTGTTAATGCACGAAAATGTTTATGTATTTACATACACATGCATATCTCTTTATATATGTATGTGTGTGTAGATGTATATTATAGGCATAGATGTGGGGTTCAGAGGTTCTCTTAGCAGCCACATGCCACCATGTTCAACCAATCGATGCCTTGTTAGTGTATTTGGTAGACAGAAACTGTAGAAGCTCCTTATTTATATATATGTATATATATATATATATATATATATATATGTATATATATGTATATATATATGTATATATATATATATGTATGTATATATATATATATATATATATATGTATATGCATATATATATATACATATATATATGTATATATATGTATGTATGTATATATATATATATGTGTGTAAATATATATATATGTATGTATGTATATATATATATACAGAGAGAATGCACAGGCATTGCACGATAACAACATTGATTAAGTTTCATGCAATGGCCATACTCGATAACGAGGGGGCAGCCACCATATACATCATCATCATCATCGTTTAACGTCCATTCTCCATGCTAGCGTGGTTTGGACGGTTCGACCGGGGATCTGGGAAGCCAGAAGGCTGCACCAGGCTCTAGTCTTATCTGGCAATGTTTCTACAGCTGGATGCCCTTCCTAACGCCAACCACTCCGTGAGTGTACCACATGTGTATATATATATATATATATATACATGCATATGTATATATATACATGCATATGTATATATATACATGCATACATATATATATACATATATATATACATATATATATGTATATGCATATATATATATACATATACATATATATACACATATATACATATACCCGCATATATATACATATATCCATATCCATATATATACATATATCCATATATACATACATGCCAGTGACATGTAAAAAGCACCATTCAAGTGTGAGCGATGCTAGTGCTGCTTAATCAGCTCCCATGCCACTGGCACAGAAAGAGCACCCACTACATTCTCGAAGTGGTTGGCGTTAGGAAGGGCATCTAGCTGTAGAAACCATGCCAGATCAGATTGGAGGCTGATGCAGCCTCCTGGCTTGCCAGTCTTCAGTCAAACCGTCCAACCCATGTCAGAATGGAGAGTGGACATTAAATGATGATTTTGATGATGTATATATATAGTCAGTATTTTAATGATGTGATTTGTTTAAGTCATACATTCAGCTTATGACCAATCGTATCAGCTTTTTGCAATCACTTTTTTAATGTCCAATGAGCTGAGATTTGACCTCTCTATTTCTTCTTAGTTATTCCTCATTCTGAAACATTCACAGCAGTTTCCTTGAAGAAGATTTTACATTTCTGTTCTCTGAATACTCATTGTCTTGTATCTATTCTATGTCCATATGAGTTCAGTCACCTTTAACAACCAGGTCACTTGTTCTGCCTTTCATGCTGGTCATCATTACAGAATGCAATCTGATCATCTGGATATGTTGCATTTCCACAACTCTGTAATCTGTTCCTGTACACTTGTTGGATCTAGTGGTGGCCACTGAATGAGTTGCTATAGTGGATTCAGCCAGATGATAATACATATCCCTGGTGATTATCCAACTCTAAAATATAACTCACTGTTATAGCATTCTTGTTTTGCTTCTACTGTTGTCGATAATGATATGGCTCTAAAGAGAATGATGGTGATGATAATGATATCCATTGACCTGAATACTAGCAACAGGTGTGCAAAGTAAACCAATAACCATTATGTAAACGTGTGTGTGTGTCTGTCAGATTGTACATAATACAGTATTTGCATGTTTGTTTGTGTGTCTGTCTACATCTGCATCTCTTTTTATGTGTTGACCTCTTTCTGACAATCTGACTTCTGTCTGTGCCTTTTGATTTTTTCACTCATCTTTCTTCTCTCTCTATGAAATGGCCTACATTTTGATATCTGTCTGTCAATCTATCGCTCTTCACCCACATGCATCTTCGTATAGATCATTATTCATTATGTTTTTGTTCTTTATTCATTAATTTTTTTCTGTTTGTCTGATTTTCTGTCGAAACCAAAGACTATAGATTATTTGGCTGAGTTACAAAAGACAATCCAAATAATAATGATAATAGTAACAATTTTAAGATACATATATGAGAGTGTGAGAGAGAGAGAACTGAACCTAGGCTGTAAAAAGTTTATTTAATCTAAGCAAGATATTTAATTACTAAGACTAGACAATTATTCAACAGTCATACCATAAATTCATACTTTATACTTAGTCCCAAATACACTGCATTTAGAAAATATAGAATATTTACTTCAAATTACCTCGTAAGAAATTCAGATGTTTCAGTAATTTTTACCTTGTTGACTACTCTTAAACTAAGAACAGTTATTTGTTTAGACACAAGGACATCATGAGTGATTGGAACATAAATTGTCTAGAACAGACTGAGGAAAGAAATTGTTACTTTATATATCACTAAGAAATAACTGTCTTAGAAAGAGAGTGACAAATATCTTCAGAGTGCTCTCCTAAGGAATTTATTGTTAATAAAACTTCTGGTGTAGCATCACCATACTTACTTGTTCTTCGTATCAGCGTTGGCTGGTACACCATTTTTATTAATGTGTTTTAGGAATACAACCATGTTTATGATAAACTTATATATAAAGTTACTCAGCATCAAAATGTTGTTGCTATTTATTGGCAATAGTTAAGTTACTTCTTGAATTCAAATAAAAATAAGGGATCATAAAAGGTATTTAACATAATAATACTTTTGAAGTTGACATATTCAAAATAAATTGATAAATAAGTGAATATTGCAAAGTGTTATGTTTATGCAGCTGGTGATAAGGATATCATTTTTATGTTGCTGATGGTAATACAGATGGTATTTTGTTTCCTTGTATCATTAAGATCCAAGTCAGTTATACTGCAATGGGTTTTTTCATGACATAACCATATAAAGTGTTTTAAATCGTAGCTTCAGAAAATTTACATCTTATGGTGGATTCTCCATGTATGGTGTAATCTGAGCATAGAATAAAGTCTTGCCTGTTTTTGCATCAAGGATGCCTTGTTGGTTTTGATAAATGAGCATTCTTGTTATCCGTCTTGATGGAATTACATACTCGTTAAATTTGTTGTGAACATGGATAAGTATTTAACCACTACAGGTTCACTTAATACAATCCTCAGACAGTATGATATGGTATGTAACAAAATCCTCTTTTGAATTTCAGCTAGAGTTTGTCCAATAAGCTTCCACACTTTTTATCTACTTAGTTTCATTCATAAGATTTAGTTCAATCTAAGGCTATTAGAAGTCACTTTTACAAATTGCCACTGAGTAAGATTGAACCTGAATTCTCTTGATTGAAAAGCAAACTTAACTGACCACACCTGTATCAAAAAGAACATCATTTGGCTATGCCTGCTCACATTGTTATTGCACATTCATACACACATAAGGCATTGTCTACAGCTTTTACATTTACAATGAGATTCTAAGTTTCAGTGGCAACTTATGCCCAGATAGCTGGTGAACTCTGGTTGGTCTGATATGAGATCTATATTTATTGTATGAATTACTACAATGTTTTCCGTCATGAATATACTATAAAACATCAGCATTGCATTTGAACCCTTCTACCATCAGTTGGTAGACTGATACTTTATTTTGTGGCTATCTCATCTCTACAAGAGAATAACTGAATGCTGTAAAATTATGAAGGCTTAGTTTCAACTTCTACTATAGCTATGACTTTGAGAAGGGTGCATTTAAAGGAAACTACAGTTACTTGAAGTTTAATTATTATTACAAAATGCCTCCCACTAGATCATCCTATCGGGTCTTTATTCTCATTCAGTGCAACAGCTTTGGGTGGGAAGAGGCCTTGCAGCAAGCTCCACACCAGATGGCTGGACGTGATTAGCAAAGACCTCCAAAAGTTTAATGTCACCTTGGAGGATACTGAGGGGCTGGCACGATACCACCATCAATGGAGAGCACTAGTGAACCTGGTCAGCTCTACACATGATGACACTTCTGGGACCAGTAACTTGGAATTATCCCCAGCCTCATGAAGCTGAAGCCGGCCAGCTATTTCTTGAAGAGTGGAAGTAAATTTAAGCTGCTATGTCATACAACTAGGCCACATGACCCATTAGACTTAGAGGCCATGCAAAGATTATGAGCTCAGCTTTCTTTACAAAACTACGAGGTAAAATAAAAATCATAATTTCAAATTATCAGAAATATCTCTTTTTGATCTTCTGATGTGTTTCTTTGAGACTATTCTACATTCCATGACTTGATTCCTTTAAAAATATCTTGGTTTAAAGTGCTAGACCACTACAATATGGTTGCAAGTTCAAATATTAGTCCTTGCTATTATTGTATTTTTGTTTTTGCCTAACTCAGTATTACCTTGTCTTATGTAAAACTGTATGCATGATTTGAGTGAGATGTAGTTGCTGTTTCTAGCATGTAGAATCTATATTGTTGGCTCAGGAGCTATTTTGTTTACTCCTGAAGAAGAAAGAAAATCTCTGCCTGATTGCTGCTGTTTGCTTTGTTTGACAAAAAGGAAGAAAAAAAAAGAGTTCTAAACTTATTTCCTTTAGCAGTGTATTATATATATGCTTATATATGCCTACATATGTATCATATTTAATCTATGAATGTAGCAAATTAAGCTTTTTAAATGCATTTTTAAACAATGCTTTATGTATAATTCATGTAATAAATATCCTAATTTGATATTAAATATGTTAAGGGGTAATGTACTGAATGGCATATGAAAATAATTTTGAATTAATTGCATTTTCCCCTCCTAGTTAGAGAGAAAAAGTAGAAACATAGTTGTAATCGTTAACAACTCTCAAAGAAAAGGAGAGATAATTTCAAAAAAATTAAGAATCAATTTCACAAAATTTATTTGCATACAAGAAAATTTGATCTTTGTTTGCAAGCAAGGGATTAGCTTTAAACATGTTTTGGTGTTAGCTGAGATTGATCACCATGGACTAGTCTGCTCATACATGCATTTATCAACTTATAATAGATTTTACATTGGCCCACTTGTGTTATCTCCTTTAGTTAATTTTACAGTAATGAATATTCAAGATTTAAAATTTAAAAATGCAAATTTATGATTTGTTATGTGACATGCTAAATTCATCTAAATATTTTTGGATTTATAAATATTTAAGAGCAGAGTCTGCCCAACTATTTTGTCATTGAGAAAATACTTCCATGCCACACATTTTTGTACATGAGCACTATTTATAATTCAAGTGGACAATTGTTTAGAAAGAGCTGTGAAAAAAAACAGCTGTTCTTAAAAGAACAAAAAGACATCTCAACCAATCTTGTTTGGAAGAATAAAAGTAGAGAAGCAATAAGGGAGAAAAAAAAAGACATTTTTCCATTCTTTGATTGTGATTTTTAAACATGCAAATTAACTAGCTTAATAATATACAAACATTTTTACAAGTCTCACATTGATGTCTGTTGGTATATAGACAATGTATCCTCCTGAAATACAAATACTCTTTGGATAATGTAGCCCTAGATGCAGTATATTTTATTAAAAGATTGGATGTCATAGCTTGAACACCTTTGTATGCTAGATTATAAGTATGTTTGATCAGTGCTGTCCTGGAATTAAATAAAAAACTCATTTACTTTCTTTTTTCTAAAAAGCTACTGTGTATCTGGTAAAAGCATATGTATCACTTCCAAACAGCCCAGTCCAATGGCCAGCAAATAGGTACCACCATTAGTAATGACTTGCTGCTGAATGCTGTAGAAGCATAGTAATGTTAACAAAAGCTTCCTTGACTTGCATAACTGAGTTCAACTTCACTTATGAGGACCAGTACTTACAAAATATTATCCTCATATTCATTGACCATCACTGTTAGCAATCCTGAATTATTCAATAACTTGAATAATATAGGACTATAGGCATAGGAGTGGCTGTGTGGTAAGTAGCTTGCTTACCAACCACATGGTTCCAGGTTCAGTCCCACTTCGTGGCACCTAGGGCAAGTGTCTTCTGCTATAGCTTCAGGTCGACCACAGCCTTGTGAGTGGATTTGGTAGACAGAAACAGGAAGAATCCCGTCGTATATATGTATGTGTGTATATGTTTGTGTGTCTGTGTTTGTCCCCCCACCATTGCTTGAAAACCAATGGTGGTGTGTTTACGTCCCCGTAACTTAGCAGTTCAGCAAAAGAGACTGATAGAATAAGTACTAGGCTTACAAAGAATAAGTCCTGGGGTCAATTTACTCGACTAAAGGCATTGCTCCAGCATGGCTGCAGTCAAATGACTGGAACAAGTAAAAGAGTATAGCTTCAGGCTTCAGGCCGACCAAAGCCTTGTGAGTGGATTTGGTACACAGAAACTGAAAGAAGCTCATCGTATATATGTGTATATGTATGTGTGTGTGTGTGTATGTGTATATGTTTGTCCCCCCACCAACATCGCTTGACAATCAATGGTGGTGTGTTTACGTCCCTGTAATTTAGCGGTTCGGCAAAAGAGGCCGATAGAATAAGTACTAGGCTTACAAAGAATAAGTCCTGGGGTCGATTTGCTCGACTAAAGGCAGTGCTCCAGCAAGGCCATGGTCAATTGACTGAAACAAGCAAAAGAGATTTCATCCACCAATAAAACTAGGCTGATGAGTTGGTGGTTGCATTTGGTCATTTTAAACAGTAAATAACTGACTTTGTTTATCTCTATTAGTGTGTGGATAATTAAACAGTAGAAATAATATACCATATTACTCATGTACATTGCAGTTTTGAATATAATGTGACAAATTCCAAGAATGTATTCATTTATTTAGAATTATTATTACAGAAACATTATTATTGAGATTGGTGTTATACCTTGTAGAATTGTTCTGACTCTATGTTCTAAGTTCAAACCCTGCTGTGGTTAGCTTTGCTTTTCTATTTTTCCAGTATCAATAAAATAAAATGCCGGTCAAATATTCAAAGGAAGTCGTGTGATTGACTAATTCTATCATCCCTCCTCTAAATTGGACCCCTTGTGTCTAGATTAAACACAGTTGATATCATTCATTGATTGAATAATTTCAACTAGTATATTCCTGCTAAATGTCCCTGTAACCACACTCTCCTATCTTAAACAACAACAGTATCATAAAATATCTGAGATAATCATGCCTGCTCACATTAAACATCAACATGAAAATGAGCAACAACACAATAATAATTTAACAAAACTACACAAACAGGAATAACAACAGTTAAAAAAAATTGTTGTTGCAACCAAAAATAGCACCTATAATCAGAAAAAATAACATGAACAACAATGCAAATGAAATCAACAACAACAACAACAACCAAAACAATTGAAGTCCAGAAGAAACAAAAAAAAAATATTTAAAAGATTTAAAGATAGAGACAGAAAGAAGACATTACAATAGATAAGATTTATTCATAAAATCCGACTGAAAAGATGATAACTATGATGAAGCTTTGGAAATTGACCATAAAACTACATTTTTATGAAAATATATTAAATTGCAATTAAAATTTTTCTATTGACTTTAGACTAAGCAAGAAGATTGCTGAAGTGAAAATGACAAGAGTTGTACCAGAAATAATGCGAAAGTAGGCATAGCACTTTTAGTCACTGACATGGGTCATTCAAACTGCACATGTTGGTAGAGTAACACTTCCTCTTCTTCTTTTTGTTCTTTGTCGCAGGCAAATACTGGGTTCTGAGCTGAAGTAACAGGCTGTCATTGAGTTTTTGATGAAGGATGGTTGCTGGTTATCTGACATCCACAGAAGGCTACAAATTATTTACAGAGACGAAACCATTGACAAGAGCAATGTGCAAGGTTGGATGAAGAAGTTTAAAAATGAAATCAGCATTAAAGAAAATCCCTGCTGTTGGATAACATCAACTGTGACTATTAAAATGATTTGTTAGTGAGTGGATGTATTGATCTACATGGGCAAACAACTCACAGTAGTCTGAGCTTGCTGTTCAGATAGACTGTGATCACAATGCATTAAAAAGGATGGTGGGAAACTTTAGATATTGCAAAGTGTGTACAATATGAGTACCTTAGCAGTTGACTCCCAGTTTGAGGAGAGATGAGTAGAAGTCTGTTCATATCTGCTGGAAACAACTGAAGTTAATATGGAAACATTTTCCTGATCTGATCACAGGGGATTAAACGTGGCTGTGTTTTTATGATGCAGAAATGGAAGCTCAATACATGGAATGATATCACACCTTTCCTCCAAAGCCTAAGAAGTCCAAAAGCCAGTAACTGTCACAGAAAGTTATTGTTACAGTTTATTGGGATAACAATGCCATCATTCTCTTTGATTTTCTGGAGTGTGAACAGCAAACAGTACTTTGAGACATTCAAAAAGCTTGGATGCCATTAGGAGGAACAGACCAACAAGAATTTACAAAGGATCTGTATTTGCAAGAAATTAGGCAAAGGATCTGTGTTTACAAGAAATTAGGCAATTGCTAAAATTGAGTTGGTCAGTGGTCCTCTATTCATGATTGTTGCCTGTTGACTTCCACTTGTTTGGTTCAATGAAGGGCTGTTTTCAGAGAAAACAATTTAAGGACACAGATGTAGTGAAAGTGGTCGTGAAGATGTGGGCACAATGGAATTTTTTCAAAGATGATTCAAGAGTTGGGTTCAATGATGGCATATGTGCATCAATTGTAATGGAGACGTTGAATAATACCTTCATATAGGTAAGGGTTGCTCTACCAACATATGCAATTTGAATGACTTATATCAATAAAAAGAAGTTATGCTCACAGGCATTACTTTTGGTATAACCCATATAACCTTTGTATATATTTATATCTCACTGCTCATTTACTGCTTTCTCCATTGTATTATAAGGATTACATTTAATAACCTATTCAATAAGATTATGACAGATTCTATAATTAAGAAGACCACACTTTTAACTGTTGGAGTTATATTTTTACTAAGGTGGGTAAATTGGCTCTTCTAAGTAATTTTTTATTTTTATGGATTTTGTTTTAATTATTTCATGTCATTTGAGATCCAAGCTGTGACATGTCTTGGATCTTTCCTCAGAATTCAAATATTCAAATGGATGATATATGCTTCTGTATTTTTCTGGATTGTATGTTGGTATATAAGTTAGAGTATGAAGTGTGTCAGAAGTATTTTCTTCTTCTTTGTAATTCTTGAATAAAAGAACATGCTTTATCATGTTCTTTACTAATTAATATTATTATGTACTATCTTTCAAGTAGTATTCTCTTTAATTCTCAAAGATGTTTATTCTGAGTTTCAAAATTCAACATACTGCACAGATTTTTCTTGCCAGGTTAAATTGGTATATTTGTTCTTGTATGTTTTGGATGGTGTGAAATGCAAAACAAACATTATTTTGTGTCTTTTCATTGAAAGTGGATGTTATTTTTGATATTTGCAACTTTTGCAACAATAAAAATATTCATAAATAGTAATTACTTTTGAATATATTTTATTGATAAATGAATATTGTTGATTATAATATAAATTAGAGTTTTAAACTCATTAAGTTGATCAAAACATAAAAAGTAACCATCTCAGTATTGCTCCTAGTTCTGCCATAAATATTTATGAGTGTTGTTCCTGTATGTTAATCTGGCATTTTTGTATATTTGGACTTCCAAGTATGCCATGAATAAACTGACATATGTTTGGGCAACTATTGTTTCTTTGTAAATATTGATGTAGTTAATTTTATTCCTTGTTTAGGCATCCTGTCAAGACATTTATCAAACCACAACATGATTGATTGTAATCCATATTCATCTGGAAATGTAATGTAAAAGTTGCACAGCGTCAAATGAGTCACCGAAAGTGACTCTCTTGACTTTTTGTAGGAAGATAGTTTGACAGGTGTTTATATATATATATATATATATATATATAGTAATACTAAGCAATTAAGGGTTTAGCAACGAATTGCCTCACCACACACCGAATTTAGAAATAGCAGTCAAAGAGTTATAGCTATTCTTTCTACTAAAAGGGAGATCTCAGTAAAAACACAGCACTTGAAAGGCAAACACAGACAGGTAAGAGAGAATGAAATGACGGCAATCTATCATACAATATTAAGTCACCTACGGACGTACGTTTCGAAATCAAGTTTTAGGAAAGCATAAGAATTAGATAATTCTACATTACCCAAACTTCTTTTCTCATCAGCGTAGGATACTACAATTATGAATAATAAATATATATATATATGTATAATATAATAATATATAATATAATAATATATATATAATATATATATATATATATATATATATATACACATATATATACATACCCACCTGGCAAACTATTGTATCATCATCATTATCATCTTTGTCATTGCTTAATGTCCATTTTCCATGCTGGCATGCGTTGGATGGTATGACAGGAACCAACAAGCCAGTGTACTGCACTGAACTCCAATGTCTGCTTTGGCATGGTTTCAACACCTTGATGTCCTTTTTATCGCTAACTATTTTACTGAACATACTAAGTATTTTATTCATGACACTTGCACTAGTGAGGTCAGCAAGTAACTTTCAAGACAATACACCCTTACTGAGTTGGGGTGAAGTATAGGGGGATGTGATTTTATGCCAGTGACGAGAGTTTAAAGTATGATATAGAGGGAGGAACAGATACATGGCTACTCCAGCTAGAAAAAGATAGATGATGATAGTAATGAGCATACCTTTGAGATTATGTCATGGTATATCCTCAATTTACAGGAAGGTGAATATAAGAGAAGTGGAACCAGAGCATCACACAAGGTCAGTGGGTAGCAGTTTGCCAGGAAAATAGAGGAAATAGGATTGGGTCAGGGAGATAATAGGAGGCAACAAAGATGATGTGAAGTGTGTTTTGGGGTTTGTTGAGATAGGTGTACAGTGCTTGAGATGTGGTTAGATGTACATAGACGTGGAAATAGTGGTGGATGAAAGGAGTGGTGATGGGGGCTTTCTCTGCCAGAATGATATGGTATACAAGGGAAAGTGGAGTAAAAAAAAAAGCATTCAGTTGGAAAAATGGGGTAAGGAATGGTACTGGGAATGTGGGTGATGAAGGAAGTGGTTTCTGGGAGAGAAATAAATGGTAACACCAAAGGGGCAACAAAATATGTGCAGTTCTGTTGTCATATAACTAGAACCGAGTCATGGTGGCAAGCTGGTAGAATTGTTAGCACACCAAACAAAATGCCTAGTCACATTTCATTCATCTTTATGTTGACTTTGCCTCTCATCATTTTGAGGTTGATAAATTAGGTACCAGTAAAGCATTGGAGATGACGTAATTAGCTAGCCCTCTCCACCAAAATTTCAGGCCTTGTGGCTATTGTAGAAATGATAATTGCAGCAGCTAAGTGAATATTGCTGTAGTCGGAAGAGTGAAGCAGGAATGGATGTTCAGAAGATGAATAATAGGGGAAAGACTTAAAATAGGGACAGACTGGGTTCACAAGTATAGACATAAGTGATATGCTTTTAGGGCCTCATTTTTGCACAGATGGACAAATTTTGTCAAACACAGCAAATTATAAATCTTCCATATATATACACATGTATGTGTGTGTATGTATATATATATATATATATATGTATATATATATATATATATATTATATATATATATATATATATATATATATATATATATATATATATATATATATATAGAGAGAGAGAGAGAGAGAGAGAGAGAGAGATATGATGGTGATAAAATGACTTAATTTTAATAACTTAATGCATTGCATTGAACCAGAACGTGAGTTTTCTGTATGCATGGGTGTATTTTATTATGATACTACTAAATGAACACAAATAATAAAAAAAAATGTATATTATTATTTAGCAAATGATGTTGAAGATTTTTTATAACACTTAATTTGATATGTACAGTAGCAGGTCTTTAAAATTTTTGTAATTCTGACAAAATAGTCTAAACATTTCTTCTAATGCACTCCTTTTTCTCCATTCTCTTTGACTTCTGAAATCAGTCCATTTTACGTATGGATAAGACAATGAGAAAGCATTGGCATGGTATTCAATCTGATAAAGAACTAGCTACAAAATCCCCCTCAAATCCAACCTTGTTTTATGAACACACACACACACACACACACACAGGTACCCATGCCAGTTACATATAAAAGACACTCGTGCTGGTGTCACAGTAAAGGCACCTGTGCTGGGGTCATGGGAAAGGCACTTGTGCTGGTGACACGTAAAAGGCATCCATACCAGTGACATATAGATGGTACCTGCACTGGTGAAATGTAAATGACATCCAGCTCACTAGAATGGTTGATGTTAGGCAGAGCTTCCAGCTGTTGAAATCAAGCCAAAAAAGACTGGAGCTTGGTGCAGCTCTCCGGTTTACCAGTTCCAGTTAAACTGTCTAACCCATGCCAGCATGGAAAACAGATGTTATATATCATCATCATCATCATTGATTAACATCCGTTTGTCAAGCTGGCATGGGTCGGATGGCAGCTGCACCAGGCCCCAGTCTAGTCTGGCAGAGCTTCTACAGCTGGATGCCCTTCCTATATATATATATATATATATATATATATATAACTTATAAAATAAGGGCAAAAGAAAAATTCTAATGCCAAATATCCCGAAAAAAAGACAAATTTGTCAATAACCATTATAATTTATGCGTCTCGAAACAAGCCGATAGATATTTCTAAAAAATCCGTTATTACTGTATTGGTCCCAATTTCAGGGTTAATTCATAAGAATTTTCCCTTCTTCAGCGATAAATACGTAAGACATAAATGAAATACTTATTCATACCCTTGGTAGATATATATATATATATCATCATCATCATCATTTAACGTCCGCTTTCCATGCTAGCATGGGTTGGACAGTTCAACTGGGGTCTGGGGAGCCCGAAGGCTGCACCAGTCCAGTCAGATCTGGCAGTGTTTCTACAGCTGGATGCCCTTCCTAACGCCAACCACTCCGAGAGTGTAGTGGGTGATTTTATGTGCCACCGACACAGGTGCCAGACGAGGCTGGCAAACGGCCACGCTCGGATGGTGTTTTTTTATGTGCCACCGACACAGGTGCCAGACGAGGCTGGCAGACAGCCACGCTCGGATGGTGTTTTTATGTGCCACCGACACAGGTGCCAGATGAGGCTGGCAAACGGCCACGATCGGATGGTGTTTGTTATGTGCCCACAGCATGGAGGCCAGTCGATGCGGTACTGGCTACGGCCACGTTCGGATGGTTTTCTTGTGTGCCACCGGCACTGGTACCACAAAGATACAAATTCCATTGATGTTCATCTATTTTGATTTGTTTTGATTTTATATATATATATATATATATAAAAAACCTATGCTATCATGGAAAATAGACATTAAATGATGATGATGATGATGATGATGATCTACTCTCTTCATAGTAGCTTTATGTATATATGCTGTATATGTGTGTCTAATGATGGTAGCTAAATGTGTGTGCGTATACACGCACACACATACACTAATGCATAAATTAGTTTTTGACCATTACCAAATTCCTATATCTAGTAAGATAAAAGTACACTTTGAAATGAAAGCAAACAAGTATCAAATATTAACAAAACTAACAATTTTGTTTATTTAATTATAATTAATTAATAAGATTATTATGTCTCATGGTTTTATATTATTCTTTGTGACTATTTATGAATGTATCTATTAGTTTGTAAGTATAACTCTTCATTTCCATTTGGTTATTTTAATTAAATATTTCTTCAGCAAAGACAATTTACATCTACAAGGTATGTGTGTGTACATGTGGGTGTGTGTGTGTTGTATAAACATGTATGAGATCTGTTTTTGTATGTATTATAATTTTAAATTCTATTTCCTCAATATTCTACAACTGCCATCATAGTTAGCAAGGGAAACAAGACATGCATACATACAGGTACTTGGATATGTGTTCTGCTGTGCACGCGCGCGCGCGTGTGTGTGTGTTGTGCAGCATAAATAGTGTTTATGTAAATATATACAAGAGTATGTTAACGCGCTTGTACACTGTTCTACTTATATATACATCACTATATAAATGTTAATGTGTATACTTATGTGCATATATAATTTGCATAATACAAACTCATTAAAATTTTGTTTTAATTAAATAAGCCGTGGCTTCTCTCTCTCTCTCCCCCCTCTCTCTCCCTCTTTCCACGCACACACATACACACAAACACCTTTTTCTCCAATGCATGAATGGTCTTTGTGTTAAGGTGGTTTGCTTGAACAACTGAATGCCTTATTTCAAAGCTATTAGCTGGGGAATAGGAGTGTATTCCATTTTCAATCCATCAGGCAAGCTTTGTATTGTTCAGAGGCATGTCATAATATCTGTAAAATTTGAACTAGTTGACTATGAGATCAGTAGACCAGCACATTAACTTCATATCTTTGTGGCCTTTATATTTATAATAAAGTTTATAAGTGCGGGGGGGGGGGGTTGTAGGTGTATCAAATCCTGTATACAATATGTTCTCTAATTTTTGAAAATTTCCTTTGTAAAGAGAAAGTAAAAGAAAACCTAGTGGTGATTGCTTGCCCTCTGAATGAGAAGTAGTGATAATTTGAAGAAATTAAAAATGATTCTTAATAAACTCACTTTCTAAGAGTAAAGATGAACTGATCATTATTTTGGATTCAGTGACGGGTTTAGATATGTATTACTGCTTCCAAAGGCAGAGCATTATTCTTGACTTTGTATCAACTTACACATTTATTATATGTAAGGTAAACAGGATTACAGCCATGGGTTTGCTCAGTTGGCTTTTGCTCAATTGTTAACATCAACAGATTAAGAGAAAATGTATTTCTTTTCAATATAAGTGAATGAAACCTTGGTTTAGATATATATAGACTTGTTTACCTTATTACTGACACACACACTCTCATATATCTCAGATTTGGTACACTTCTAATGTGAAGGTATACTGAGAACTTTCCTGCATCCAATATACTGCTGAAATGGAGATTGCGTCTCATCTCTTTCCATGGTCAAGAGATAAATACCATCCAGTCAGTTTATACACACATGTATACACACACACACACACACATGCGCACATATTCTTCATTATCATCATTGTTTTATTGCCACTTTCCATGTTGGTAAGAATAGGCCAGGTCATCATAGTTTAAGTCAGTCATTTGGTGTTACTGCCCTCCTAGATGGATCAGAAGACCATGTCTTGCTTAAACATTTCATTTTAAGCTTGGTTTCTATGGTTAGGTGCCCTTCCAAGCACTAACCACCTTTTTGACTGAACTGGGTGCATTTTATCATAGCACCAAAACTTGAGAGATTTTCATGTCCTTCACAAACTAAAAGGTCCTTTTGACCCCACATATCCATTCATTCACTGTCCACATAACAGAATAGATTATGTGTATATTATCATGGCGTTGGCACTTGTGAGACTGACTTGTATCTCATAAAACAAGCCAGTTGTATTATGAGGTCATTCATTTAAAGTCATACATCCACCCCACACAATACGAAAGAAAGAAGTGAATAGAAGAGAGCAATGTAGAAATGAGAAGTTATCAAAGATGTGTGAGAAGGCAACAGATATAGACTTGACAAACTGAACAAGAGGCTAAAATTGTGTGTGGAGTGAACAGATGACAGAGAGATGATGAAGAACAAGAGAATGTTAGCAGATACAGTGTTTGGGATGATGGGGGGAACGAGAGTGGGGTGATGGACAGTTAGAGATGGTCATTGGTGAGAGGGATTGATGGTTGTCAATCACAAATAGTCTGGAAAGAAGGAGTGGCATATTGTGTTTTAGAATGAATAGAGTGTAAATTGTTCATTGTAATGCTGAGAAAACTCCCTGGGCCTATGTGGAGTTTCATGAATATTGCTGTTACATGAGCAGCTATATCTATGAAACTCTGTTGTGTGTGTGTGTGTGTGTGTGTGTTTATATCTGCATGTGAGCCATACAAGCATGAAGCACCTATGTTGGTGCCACTTAGAAAGCATCCAGTACACTCTGTAAAGTGTTTAGTATCAGGAAGGGCATCCAGCCACAGAAACAATGCCAGGACAGACTGTTCATCTCATGTCAGTTTGGAAAATGGATGTTAAGTGGTGGTGGTGAGGAGGAGGATGTGTATATGGACTCTTTTTAATTCTATCTATAAATAGACAATTAGTATAAGCAATCCATAAAATATCTTTGTATTTTCTAACCTGGTTCTAATAAACCTTTGATAAGAGCAACATAGTAAAATGTTGGACACCGCCATCCCTATCTAATTGTGCTTGGTGAATTCATCTTGGCACAAATCTCAAGCAATTTACTGTTTAACACATATACATTGTCAGAGTGGGCAGGTGATAGAGGTATATATGTATGTGACTCCCACTCCATATATATATGTGTGTGTGTGTTTATGTATTTGCCTTCTAGTGACAGAACAGAATCTAAAGAAAGCAGAATAGTTTCTAAAGATGTAATGAAAATGACAATAAGAGAAGTGGGTATTTCTCTTTTTTTTTTTAATGCAAAGGAGAAGATAACAAATACAAGGGCCCTCCTTTTGTGTTTTAAAAGGAAAATGATGTGCTTCTGTTGGCAGTAGTGGGCGGCAGTGCAGTTGTTGTTTGTAGTAGCATTGGGGTTGTGTGACAAAGGCTAACACAGAACACATTAAAGCAAATGTAATTTATTTGTTTATCATCTTTTTTTCTGTCTTGTATTGATGTTTAAAAATGAAATTTTCAGTTCACTACAAGATGAAATAATCTCCTACTTTGAACAGGTGACTCATTTCTCTTCACTGAATGAATGATATATTGTGTAAACACTGACCTACAATGGCAATGGATGGCAGAATTGGTAGTGTATTTCATACAAAAATGTCTCTTGTGGCATTTGGTGATATCTTTTACACTATAACTTCCAATCCTATCTTGATCTACTTTTGCTTCCATCTTTGTAATCTTTGATATATTAACTACCAAACTGCAATACTAGAAATGATATATATAAGGCGGTGAGCTGGTAGAAATGTTAGCACACCGGGCAAAATACTTAGTGGTATTTCGTCTGCCGTTACGTTCTGAGTTCAAATTCCGCTGAGGTCAACTTTGCCTTTCATCCTTTCGGGGTCGATAAATTAAGTACCAGTTATGCACTGGGCTCCATGTAATCAACTTAATCCCTTTGTCTGTCCTTGTTTGTCCCCTCTGTTTAGCCCCTTGTGGGCAATAAAGAAAGAAATAAGAAATGATATAATCAACTTTATCCTTGAAGGCTATGCCTGAACATAGCTGCAGTCCAGTGATTAAAATTCGTAAAAATAAACGTCTTGAAAAATGTAGTATTATAAACAATAATCAGTTTTCACTACCTTGCATTTTAAGTATAAATAATTTTGGTAATCCAGCAGTTATGAGAATAACCAATGATGTTTGACTCTGAGTAAATGCATATTGAGATAGCAGCTGGTAAACACTGCATTCCTTGTACTGTGCTGCATATGAATCCATGAACCATTGTACCAATAATCTACTTTATTTTTCAACTTCTGTTAAACTCTGATCAATGTGTTCCAGCTGTATCAGTCTCACCTTTTTCTTTTCAGATAGTGTATCTTAAGACTACATTATCTGTTGCATTCTTCTTTTCTCTCTAGGCAATTGTTTGAGTTTTTGATGCAGATATACCTACTGTTTCTAGCAGAGTAAGTCACCATGTACAGACTGTCTGTTTGCTCCCACTTAGTCTAAATAGTTAAATTTTGTACTAACAAACATTAAAGTAGTGGTTGGTTATACTGAAATTGTGCAATTGAAGAACTAAATGTAATATCGATCTCTTTTGACTAGTTTCTATTACAGTCTTGTCACATAGAAGGTATATCTGAATGAGTCAAACTCAAGATAACTAATGTAGCAAGCTATGAAAAATTTATGGTGGTTAAGAGCAAAGTCTTCATTCTCAGGCACCTTGTGGTTGTTGTACTTGACATTTCCTTTTTAAAGGAGATATAATTAATTGAACTTATATCATAACTTCATTTGTATGCAATTTATATTGTAAACTCTAAAACACCATGATGATGATGATTATTAACAAACTTATTGAATTGCATTCATTTGGGGTGATCAAAATTTAATACAAATTTCTTCTATCTTAACACAAGCTCACTAAATAAACCACAATTGTTTATAGTACTTTATTGTACAAATATTATTGCAATGTGTGTTTATATACACACACCACATGCACATATATACATATACATGCAGTATACCTACACCATATCAATTATACATGTATGTATATGAATTCCATAAAGCTAGTTGTACTTCGGATTTGAGACATACCTCGCACTAGTCGATTCTCAACTTCATCAACTTTGGCAAATTCAGTATTGCTGTCTTTGACTCTGTCTTGCACAAAAACCCCCAAGAAAAAAACTTGCATTCATTTCTCACTTCTTGGACTGAAATGTTCTCATTCAGTCAACCCATGGCAGCATATTACAGTTATTATCTCTTCCTCTCTTTGACCTATGTTTTATCAACCCACATTTTCATGGATGAATAATGTCCTTACTGTTACTTACCATCAAACACACTTCAACACAGATGATACCTCCCATCAGGCTTAATTAGCTTTCCATGCACAGTCATTATCCAACACAAACTAGACACCTTACTTGCACTACTTCTTGAAACTGACCTCAAAATCATCCTGTAATTAGGACATAACCTAATCTCATTTAATAATAGCAAGAGTGATCCAATTACACAGCAAGAAAAAAATGATTACTTTTCATACATAAGCAACATAACTATAACCTTCATACTACTTAGTCACACAAGCTGTTACAACATCCTTATATTGTTGCGAAAAATAGTGACATAAGTATGTCTATGATATAGCTGAAAATGCTTCTCAACAAGCTAAGCATTTTCAGAACTACAAAATGCTTTGGCTGTGATCAGTTACCTTACAAGGAACAAGGAATCCTCTGTTGAATTATTTGTAATATGTATGGGACTGTAGAAATGATACATAGTCATTCACAAAATTACATTAAAAAGAAACAAAAAATATTTAATTAAAATTGATATTCATCTGATTAGCAAAACTTTACTCTCTAAGCACATTACAACCACAAGCCTATTGATGGTCTGTATCAATGCAATTTATCTGTTATTTCTAGTGCGATGAATGACCAAATATGGCTCTCTTGCTGGTTCTATTAGCAACTTATATTCTCAGAATATCACCATCGACTAACAACTCCACATAAAGTTTTGCCTACTTTTAATTCTATGGCATTCAAAAGCAGTTTTAACTTCTTATTGATATTTGAGGTATTACCCGTAAGAACATCTAAGTTTAAGACAACACAATTTCCCTCAACAAAACGCATTCTATGTAAAAACAAGACAAAAACGCCTAAATTTAAAGAACAAAAGTGCCATGTACAGTCATTCATTTTACAGCTATTTATTATTTTTAAAAATTTTTTTGTGCTAGCATGAAGACTTACTTGAGGTAGTATTTTTACAGCCAGATGTCCTTACTTATTTTACAAGTAAAGGATTTTTTTTTATTCCACTGGTCTTTGAAAGTGCAGGAGAATGAGGCATATTGCCGAGAGGGAATGCAAATATCACCTAACTACTTCACTAAGGCAGTGACAGCAAAGACATAGAACCTCAATATTCACACACACACTCATGCTTGATTCTGCATTACTTTAGATAGCTATCTGGAAGAGATACTCATGTCTCACAATGTTACTTTACAAAGATAAGCATCATATCTTAATGCTTAAAAATCATTGCTATGAAATCAAATCCAAACATTGAATTTTAAATTACATACATTCACAGGTTGCATTTTACATATTTACGCCCAATGATAGGAGTAGACACTAAAATGTCTATGACCGTACTTCTGCTTCGTTAGTGCAGACCTGAGATTAAATAAAACTGCCACCAATTTACAATCATATATCTACCTGCTCTGTTTGCAACAATTTACTACAATTCAGCTAATAAAAGAGCTTCTTTGTGATCACTTTATTGTTAGAAATAACAACCAAATTTCCCTCAAACCATACCATCTTGCAAAAGAAAGGACTCATTTGCATAAAATTTTCCTTGATATTGCCTGGAAAAAAATATATAAGTAAACTGAATGGCTATGATTGAGACATTATTTATCATCATTCTGCTCAATCAAAATGATGATCAAAGTCATTGGCATATTAGATAAAGTCGGCTTAAAGATAGCCTGCATCTGCTCAATCATAGTTTTTCTGAGTCAAAAAAAAGAAAGAAAGAAAAACTGTCACACCCCCATTTGCTACTATCCAGTAACTTCCACTACAATATTTATCTTTTTCATTCAGATTTCATCATCTATTTATATGATATAACCAGATCAAGTATTCTGATGCACACCTTCTCTGGCTATTGCCCATGCAGTACTCATCAGAATTACAACTGTCTTATCAGATAGCATATTAATGCCACACTTGTCTGCTTGTCTTTGCTCAGGTTGCTGATTTTGTTTTTTACCTCATCTTATCACTCTTAACTTAATCTGATGAAATTGTTATCAACCAGCAGTCATCACATCTTTGAAATCTCTAAATCTAAAATTTCAAATGCAATCCTCAAAAAAAGCTTTGTGACAAATTGTCATCATTATCATTATTGCTACTACTTCATATAGAAATTTTGTTGTTGTCATCATTATCACCGTCTTATAATATATTTTTTTTTCATTTTGAGATTTGCATAATTTTCTTCAAATTTATTGCCTTTAGAGCCATTAATGATTGAGTTACAAACTTGAGAATTAAAGTCAGCGCTTGTTTCATGTGCTTTTAGCTTCAAATATGACAATTGATATTCTGAAATTCAACTCTGCTGATCCAATAAAGATGGTTGGTTGGATTCCTATCTTCTGGTAAGATTCTTGCTGATATTTATGACATTATGAATTTGAAAAGTTGCTATTGTCAGACTTCTGGTTTGTAAACTTCTCTGATACTAAAATACAGTAACGATTTGCAATCCTGAATATTTTGTTACATATCAGGTCTGATTTGTTATTGATGGCACTTGACCCACTGCAAATTTGCGGCTTCAGTTTTGTAATATACATGTTGTAGTAATTTTGAGTAATAAGGGAGATGGAAAACATGTTCATGGATAAGCCTATATTTGTAGCAAACTATTTATGATATTTTGTAATTTTTATCTTTGACATCATATGCTACACCATGTTTCCATACTTCGTAACTGAATTATAACAGCCATAAAAACTGTAGCAAGTGATAATCTGGATACGTAGAAAGGATGTCTTGAAGAGAAAGTTCTCCTGGAACACACTTTTTATTTATCATAATACTAGCAGTATCGCCCGGCGTTGCTCGGGTTTGTAAGGGAAATAACTATAAAGCATTTTTAGAGAGTGATAGCCAAAAAATAGCAAAAAAATGGAAAAAAATGATGGTAAATTTTTTTGAGAGTTAAAAAGGTCGAGTTGCGTCCCCTAGACAGTCTGTGGTTTGTGTTTCTGATTCTCGACCCCATGTCGAATTTATCGATTTTTTTCAGAACTGGGGGAACTTTTAAGAATTTTCGCTGCGTTAGTTTTGAATTATGACATTGGGCTATGTGTGTGTCAAGTTTCATCAGAATCGGTTGAAAGCCGTGGTCAGGGTGAGGGTACGAGAAAACAGACACACAGAAACACGCACAGACAAACTGCCGTTTATATATAGAGAGATATCATTGTAGTTCTTTTTTTCTTTTTGTTTACGTTTGGTATAATTACTGCAACTTCTGAAGTTCTCAAATACAGCTTCTGCAGTCGGTCACTTATCTTGTTTGAGATTGTGTTTTTGTGCAGTGACAACCACTGGGAAATCTTGCATGTTAACAATATTTCCCACCCCACATCCCTTTCATTTTTGACTCCACTTACTGTTCCTTATTTACTTTTTAACATTCTTATTATCTGATTACAAAACTCATCAGATTTTCATTCTCAATAAAATTGTATTCACTTCTGTTACAAATTTTAAATGCATAGGAAATTTACTATCTTAACACATCTTTCTTTTAATGAAGCCATGTTTTTTTGCTATATCAGAAAGAAAATTGGTTGAATAAGACATTTGGCAAAACTTAAAGTCATAGTCAACATCATCATCCAAAATCAAAATCGATCAACATCAATGGAAATCGTAGCTGTGATACCAGTGCTGGTGGCACATAAGAGAACCATCTGAACCATTGCCAGCACCGCCCCGACTGGCCTCCGTGCCATGGCATGTAAAAAGCACCATCCGATCGTGGCCATTGCCAGCCTTGCCTGGCCTCCGTGCCGGTGGCATGTAAAAAGCACCATCCTATCGTGGCCATTTGCCAGCCTCGTCTGGCACCTGTGCTGGTGGCACGTAAAAAGCATCAACTACACTCACGGAGTGGTTGGTGTTAGGAAGGGCATCCAGCCGTAGAAACATTGCCAGATCAGACTGGGCCTGGTGCAGCCTTCTGGCTTCCCAGACCCCAGTTGAACCGTCCAACCCATACCAGCATGGAAAGCGGATGCTAAACGATGATGAGTCAAAATGAATATTGCAGTAAATTCAAAACTATGGTTGGAGACAAATAATACCACATATATGTCAGTAACACTCATTTACAGCTATCACATGATGCAAGAAGGCACACACACACACACACACACACACACACACACTCACTCTCTCTCTCTCATGCACATACACAAAACTCATGTGCTTAGAATGAATGGATATATTTTGATGTGTAAATATCATTACTTGGATATTTTCTTAAAGACATTTATATATTTTGCCTGTTTTAAACGACTTGCATATTCTCATGGTATGGTGACTTCATTTATCATCTTTATTCAGTCCAGCTGTCATCATCAATACAGTTACTAATGTTTTGAGCTGAATTGTGTTGCAAATTAGATTTATTTTACATTGCATGAAATATAGAATATTCACTCACTTTCTAAATTATGATCTTGTGAAAATTTCTGCAATTTTAGTGTACAAACATAATTTAGTTATGTCTTTATGCACAAAGTTTTTCTGAAATCATTTCCTGTGAAAAAGGTGTTTGTTAGTTGGTTCAACTTAATTTGTACCACAGTATTCATATATATTGTGCAAACCATGCATATCACTTATTGGTAAAATTAAAGTTCAGGAGTGGCTGTGTGGTAAGTAGCTTGCTTACCAACCACATGGTTCCTGGTTCAATCCCACTGTGTGGCACCTTGGGCAAGTGTCTTCTGCTATAGCCTCAGGCTGACCAAAGCCTTGTGAGTGGATTTGGTAGACAGAAACTGAAAGAAGCCTGTCGTATGTGTGTGTGTGTTTGTATTCCCACCATCGCTTGACAACCGATGTTGGTGTGTTCACGCCCCCATAACTTAGCGATTTGGCAAAAGAGACCGATAGAATAAGTACTAGGCTTACAGAGAATAAGTACTGGGGTCGATTTGTTCGACTAAAGGCGGTGCTCCAGCATGGCTGCAGTCAAATGACTGAAACATAAAAGAAAAAGAAAAATTTATATACTTTGATTCATAATGCATTAAAAGGAAAATTGCTAAAGATACAGTATAAGACAGAAACCTCTTCCTATCAATAATGACTAAACAGCAGCACATTTGTTTACTAAATCGATGTAGTACAAAATGTGGATATTATTACTAGCAGGGGAGATGTTTATGGTTGCAGCTATTACAAAACTGGGCCATGAAATTTCCATTGGTACTACTTATCTGTATATATATTTGTTCTATGTGGAAAATATTCCATCAATATTGCATAAATGATGTTGGCATCAATTTTAAAATCCATCCAAAACTTGGCTCCCATGCTATCTTCCCACTACAAAAATTGAACTTGGTAGACATAACAACATTATGTCACAATTAATTACTTTACTTCAACCAATCTAGCTCTCTTTAATACTATACCAAAATATGTCAAAACGGAAATGGATCCCATAAAATTCAAATGTTCTCTGGACAAATTTCTTCAAAAATTCCTAGACCAACCACCTGCACCCGGATATGTCTCCAATAATAATAACTCTTTGCTATAATGGGATATGGTGCCCCATATATGACTAAAAGACTTTACCAGGTGGTGCTATTAAGTTAGACATGGCCTAGGCCTATACTGGCTGAAACCTATCAAAGTTAAATACACACACACACAAACACATAGAGAAGTTGCTTATGTGCCTAAGAAGTTTACTTGTCATGTGATCTTAGGTTCACTCTCACTGTGCAGCAGTGTCTTCTACTATAGCCTAAGGCTGACCAAAGTCCTGTGAGTGGATTTGGAAGATAGAAACTGAAATAAGCTCATTGTGCATATGGGTGTGTGTGTCTGTATGCATGTGTGTATGTGTGTGTATTTGTCTCTTTGTCTTGATATCACATGATATTGTAAATGAGCATCACCTTCATGCAATGATATACATTTCCGGTCTTCCATGGGAAAATATAACCTTTCTTAGAAACAGGTAAGGGTTAGCAACAGAAATCGCATTCAGTCATAGAAGATTTGCCTCAACAAATTCTGTCTGATCCATGCAAGCAGAAAAGTGGATGTTAAATGATGATGATAATAATAATAATAATGATGATGATGATGTGTGTATGTGTGTATGAATAAATGAATTAATTAATTATTAGAAACAGAAACTCTGAGTCTGTATGCTGATTATTGGACATTTGTGAAAATGTTTTACAGCTATGTTTAATATATACCAATTTCCATTTGTCAACCAAAGATCAGCAATGAACCAAACTTCATTTTTATCTCTTGTTTACACATACGTGTACATAGGCATGCATATATTGATATGCAGTCATTGATTGAGTGGGGACAGCCTGACATAAAATGGACTCCGTAGTCTTGCCAGGGACAAGACAACCTTGCTAGAACTGGTATCACAATAAAATTCATCTAGTGCTTTCTATAAAATGCTTGGTAATAAGAAAGGCATCTTTCCTATTGTAGAAACCATAGCAAAAATGAAAGGTATGAGTGAATCATGGTCTTTAATTTGTGTTGAGGCTGGGCAGTAATCCTGAACATAAAACACAGACCCTAACAATCCATCTATTTCATTACAGCATGGAAAAGCAAATTTAAATTGATGATGATGATAACAATGCTTGTATGTAACTGTCTATGTATATATCATATGTGTAAACCCAGTGTTCACCCAGACACACACACGCACATTTATTTACATTTAAATGTGCAAGCATGTATCGCTTGAGCAGAACTGAAAACTTTTATCTCTATATAATATATCTAGGGCAAATCAGCTCAACACAACCCACCCTTCACAAAGATTTCTCACTTGAAGTTTTGATCTCAACAATGCCTGTGAAGAAAAGGGGCATGCCATTTTTTTGTATTTGTGACCTGATTTTTATATGGGAGTGAGCTGTCTGTACTTAGCATATTTACCACTAAATGAAAATTTAAGCGTGTAACATTGTTCACAGTGCTGCACAAATAGTGATTGTGATGATCATGATAATTTATTTATTAACCATTTGGGAAAGTAATACTAGTACCATGTCTATTAAAAGCAAGTGTTTTAAAATTGAAATAAAATAGGGTATGAAAATATAAAGCAGTATCAATAAAAAAAATGTGAACAAATGCACACAAGCCTTATATAAAATAATAGCCTACATTATACACAATAAATTTTCCCTTTCAATAGCACATCTCAAATAGTACACGTTTTGTATTCAGACCCCATATAATAACCACCCCATAAAATAATACAATACATATGCTACATAAATGCTATACAATTTCAATTTCTGATATGCAAACCACCTGCAACATACTCCAACAATAAGACATAACTCCAAGAATGCAGCACTTACAAAACCCAGTCTCTACTCAACAAAATAATGCAACACATATTACATATCCCCTACATGACAAATAGTGCCAGAAACATCAAGCTAACCCCATAATTAAGCAAAACTGATGTAATATTCTAAAACATGTCTATATTTCACACACACACACACACACACACACACTACAAAAATTACTAGAGGCATAGTGGTATTGTAGTAGAAAGTCGCAAAAACTATTTCTAGAAATAATAATAATCTATCATTGGGCAATAAACTGTGCTTGCAAAGACCTGTTGAGGCAAGTGAAGTCATTGGCCAATGACAGTACCGCCTGATTGGCACATAAAAAGCACCATTCGAGCATGGTCAATGCCAGTGTCGCCTAACTGGTCCCATGCTGGTGGCATGTAAATAGCGCCATTCGAGCACGGTTGTTGCCAGTGGCACATAAAAAGCACCATTCAAGCATGGCCAATGCCAGTACTGCCTGACTAGCCTCATGCCGGTGACACATAAAAAGCGCCCATTAGACACATGGAGTGGTTAGCATTAGGAAGGGCATCCAGCTGTAAAAACATTGCTAGATTGGAATGGAGCCTGGTACAGCCTTCTGGCTCGCCAGCTCTCAGTCAAACTGTCCAACCCATGCCAGCATGGAAAGCAGACATTAAACAGCGATGATGATAAATAATCCTTTCTACTATAGGCACAAGGCCTGAAATTTTTAGGGAGGGGACTAGTCAATTACATTGACCCCAGTACTCAACTGGTATTTATTTCATCAACTCCAAAAGGATGAAAGGCAAAGTCAACTAGATGGAATTTGAACTCAGAATGTAGCAACAGGTGAAATACTGCTAAACATTTTGCTCAGCCTGCTAACAATTCTACCAGCTCGACACCTTAATAATAATGATAGATCTTTCTACTGGAAGCACAAGGCCTCAAATGTGTGGAGAAGGGACTAGTTGATTACATTGACCCCAGTGTTTCACTGGTACTTAATTTATCGATCCTGAAAGGATGAAAGTTAAAGTCGACCTCAGTTGAATTTGAACTCAGAACATAGTGACAGATGAAATACTGCTAAGCATTTCACTCAGCATGCTAACGATTCTGCCAACTTGCCGCCTTAATAATAAAAATAGTAATAATAATGATTTCTTTTATTGACCACAAGGGCCCAAGACATGGAAGACTATATCAAAGGATGAGTTACAGCACAAAAAAAAAAATACAAAAACATGTGGAATTAGCATCAATCAAGGGGAGATACTACCACATTAAAGGATATAACAGGATATATAATAGAAAGTAGAGAAATAAATAAATAAATAGAATCCCCAAATTCTTTGTACTATAGGCACAAGGTTGAAATTTCTGTGGGAATGGAGTGAGGTTATTTGATTGCATTGATGCCAGTGATCAACTGGTACTTATTTTATCAATCCTGAAAGGATAAAAGGTAAAAGTCAACCTCGGAATATAAAAATGTATGAAATGCTTCTAAGCATTTTGTCTGGAATTCTAGCGCTTCTGTCTGCTCATCACCTTTTATGATCCCTTCTGCTGTAGGCACAAAGCTCGAAAATTTGGTGGGTGTGTTGATTAAAAGGACCCCAGTGCTTGATACTTATTTTATTGACCGTGGAAGGATGAAAGGCAAAGCTGACCACACTGGTATTTGAACTCAGAACATAAATAGATGGAAGAAATACTGCTAAGCAATTTGTCCAGCATGCTAATGATTGTGCCTGTAATTTATGATGGGAAAGAGCAAGTCAATTATATCAACCCCTGTTCTTGAGTGGTACTGATTTTATTAACCCTGAAAAGATGAAAGTCAAAGTCTGTCTTCATGGGATCCGAACTCAGAACATAAAAATGAAGATGAAATGCCACTTAGCATTTTGTGCAACCTGCTAACAATTCTGCCAGCTCTTTAGCAACAACAGTGGAGGTACAATGGCCCAATGGTTAGGGCAGCGGACTCACGGTCAGAGGATCGTGGTTTCGATTCCCAGACCGGGTGTTGTGTGTGTTTATTGAGCGAAAACACTTAAAGCTCCACGAGGCTCTGGCAGGGGGTGGTAGCGACCCCTGCTGTACTCTTTCTCTCACTCTTTCTTCCTGTTTCTTGTCTCCAACTTCCTATGCAACCGCTGAGCCTGGATACACATTCATCCATCCGTCGATGCTCTCGGTGTCAGGGGTTGACCTGCTTTCTCTTCTGTGGGTCTTACGAATAGCAAAGGAACACGTTTTGGACTGCTCCCACTACAGGACAAAGACTGCTTCGCTCAAACAAACAAACAAACAAACAGCAACAACAATAATATGGAATACTACTCCATATATAAGAAATAATTTCAGCCTGAATGAACATATCCAGTCTGAATGGGATGGCATTAGCATCAACACTTGTTGTACAAACACAAGCTATCATCATTAGATATACTGAAATGAATATTCACAATTTCTAGAATATTGATAACAAGTGTTGCCTGTTCAGTCTATTTTTGAAACAAAACACTTCATTGTATCAAAATATGCTTGGTAACACAATAACATAGCAAAGTTGCTCTGTGTACACCTGATAATCTAATTTCAGCTCCTTTGAGAAAATATCACTATAGCACTCATATGAACCCTCTCCTATCTTATGAAATTCTAATGTGAAAATACTCACGAATGTGAGCAAAGATATGTCATCAGGCAGCACACAATCATCCCAATATTGCTTTTTTTTTTTTTTTTTTTTTTTTTTGATAAAAATGACAATGGTGTACTAATTATGGACACAACAAACCCAAAGGATTATAATATTGTGCAGAAGTAAGCTGAAAAGCTAAGAAATTACACTGACCAAGCTGTTGATTTAAAAACATTATTGTGGTTTAGCGATGTGTCCCTCATCTTATTTCTGTTACAAGAATAGTATACAGCCACTTCTGTAAAGATATTGACATACTACTTATATGGATAACTATTGGTATATTCCAGAAAGTAGCAACATTGAGATTCATTAGTAATGTCAGGGAATTCTCACACAGTATTGTTAAGCTTAAATTATTTTTATGCATGTTTTCGAAAATATTTCTAATTCTTTTTGGAGAAAGCAAATTCTTCGTGCATTTCTCAACCTATGTAAAATAAAATCATAATTTCTTGCATTGGCAAAAAGCCACAAATTTTGGGAGGAGTGGGTATAGTAGATTCAGTCAACACTCAGCACTTGACTAATACTTAATTTTAAAACATTGGGTACAGTTGACCTTAATAGGTTTTGAATTTAGAATGCAAACAGACTTAACTACATACCAAAAGGCATTTTATCTTGTGGCTCTACAATTTCTACCAATACACCACTCTTCATAATTAAATAATGCAAAGCATTTAAGGCATTTAATCCAATGCTCTACCATTTATAACCATTCCACAGACTTAAATTACAGCAACCAAAATAATAACAATTATATTGAGAATAGTTTTACTTCTGATTCCTTTCAACTAAGCATAAACTATTCTGAGAACCAGTTTCACAGTCAAGTAAAACTATCCTAACAAACACTACTAGTATCCAGTCAATGGATACTTACTTATAAAGCCTCTGTTATCATTACTGTTATTTCTGAAGTTGCAGTGTAATGATATATATGGTGGTTAGTAGTTATAAATTTCCACCATTTCTTTAGTTTTGTTTTTCCTCAATTTCGTTTGCTTTTATTTCTTTCAATGACCTTTCTTCATCAGCTTATAATTCTAAGTTGAATTGATTACTTCAATAAAACACTGAAAATTGTTAGTTTGCATAACACTTCTAGCAAACATGCTTTGTAATTATTTCATTTGAAACTGCCACAAATTTATTTATCTTAAGTTATCTTTCTTAAGCATTTAGGTTTTGTTTTTTTTTGTTTTTTGTTTCTTTATCTGGTTTTGTTGCTATTATTTTTCCAGTTTACTTTTTGAGGCTCTGTAGTCTACATTTACTTAATGATAATCTCATTTTTTTAAAAACAACTGTTTTCAGGATTTTTATAAAAGTATACTTGTTTATGCTGATCTGTGGGGTTTAAGCAGTTTCAAGAATTTCTGTTTATTTCTAATCAACATTATTTAGCATACTACTTCTACTACTACCACCACAAAAACCACTGCTACTGCTACACCACTCCACCACAAGCAATGTTATTTTCAAATTAATATTGTTGCCACCATTAACATTATTATTAACAATATTAATATCAGTGATAATGATATCAAAAATTATTATTATTCATTTTGTTATTCTATGTGGTTTGCCATGTTTGAAAGATTGCATATCTATTCAGTAAACTTAAACTTGGCAAGCATCATAAGGGACTGAATTCGGTGGAGTGGGATGGGGGGGGGGAATTGAAATCAATAAATTTTGTAGGAAACAAAAATTAAAACAAAATCAATCAAAATAGAATGGGTGGTGGTGGTGGTGGGGAGTAATTATTGTCATCATCAAATACTGTTAATGATTAAATTCTTCTTCCATGCTTACACTACTCCTGTGAGTTTTCCTCTGTATCTTCATCGCCAGCAACGTTTCTGTATCCTTATTAAATATTACTGTCACCAGCACAACTGTTTCAACTTACCCACCTCATTCTTATCGCTTTTGTTATTGTCATGAATAAGAATCCAAACAATCATCATCATCATCAATACTATCATTATCCAGCATCTTTTGTACATCTCTATCCGAATTCTAATTCAGCAGCAGCATACACCATCACTATAATCTGCTCCGCCTCCACCTCCTGACTTCTAATCATCGTCATTTTGTGTTGTCATCATAACTATCATTATAACTCACATAATCATAATAATCATTATTAGTATCATCAACGTCCTTATCATAATTGTCAGAAGCATCATTGACTTTATTGCAATTATCATTGCTGGCTTCGTCTTCATCAGCATCATTTTGTCATTTTCATCATCCTCATTATCTATATCATCTTTGTAATCTTTTGTTTTCCTATCATTTTGTTAATATTGTGGTTATCATCCTCCTATTTGTTGTCACCATTATAAAACCATGTTTTCAGTGCCACCACCCATCACCACTACCCACCACCACGACTGCAATCACAATTGCCATCACCATTAGTTAACTGAGGCAATGTAGAGTACAGCATATTGTCCTGAGGCCCAATGAAATTCCTGCTGGAGATTTGAATCCACAATCTACATGTAGCTAGTGCAAGACCTCATCTACTCTGCCATCTCGACCTGTATGTGTGTATTATTCTTTTGTTTGTTTCACTCATTTGACTGCAGCCATGCTGGAGCACTGCCTTTTAGTATAAGAAATCGATCCCAGGAGTTATTCTTTGTAAGCCTGGTACTTATTCTATCAGTCTATTTTGCCAAACTGCTAAGTTACAGGGACGTAAACACACCAGCATCGGTTGTCAAGTAATGGTGGTGGGGGACAAACACAGACACCAAGACACACATACACACATATATATACACATGCACATACAACAAGCTTCTTTTTAGTTTCTGTCTACCAAATCCACTCACAAGGCTTTGGTCCAGCTTGAGGCTATAGTAGAAAACACTTGCCCAAGGTTCCATGCAATAGGACTGAATCCAGAACCCTGTGGTTGGGAAGCAAACTTCTTACCACACAGCCATGCCTACACCTAATATATATATATATATACACACACACGGAGTGTATGGCATTATATTTATTCAATGGTTTACAATTGTTACTGTATGCGCGTGACCACTCAAAATCATGTTTATGGACATGGGTGATAATGGCTTAGTCATATGCATTACATAATGTATATTACACAATAGCCATTTAATCTTGACCAAATGAGTATTTCTCACCTTCGTTATGATGTGAAATGACTGCTGTAGCTATTGTGTAATATGCGTTACATAACATGCATGACTAAATCATTATTATCTTCCATGTCTATAAACATGATGCTTGATTGGTCACCTGCACATTGTTGAAACAACTGTAAGCCATGGAATAAATGTAATATCATATTATTCCATTCTTCACTTAGCATTTATACTCTGCAATGGAAATAAACCTTACATATTTTTTGCTTGTTTGAAGCCTATGTGTCCACAGGAGAAATCTCCATTGTTCAATTTCAGATTGCTATCAATCATATAAGTGCTGCCTGTGGTAAATGCCTGGCTTATTTAATCCTTCCTTGCTTGCATTACTATATATATATATGTATGTATATGTATACATGTGTTTGGCGTTAGGAAGGGCATCCAGCTGTTGAAACACTGCCAAATCAGACTAGAGTCTGGTGCAGCCCCCATGGCTTCCAGACCCCGGTCAAACCGTCCAACCCATGTTAGCATGGAAAACAGATGTTAAATGATGATGATGATGATGATATGTATACAGACAGGAGGTATATCAATACTGTTAGTTGGGATATCAAATGAAGCTGAATGAAGTCTGTCGTTTCTTAATTTGAAAAGCCATTCTGAAAATTCTCTTTGTCCTTCTTTACTCTCAGGTTAGTCATCAAAGTGAACTGACTAAATTTTTCCCACTGGTTAATTGCTTAATACAAAACACAGTAACAGTAGCTGGAGGAATTCTGGACATTATAGGAAGCTCTTGTCTGAAGTCAATGCCAGGAATCATTTTTGTACTGCCAAATGGGCCATCACCTCCAGTTATAAGACATTTGTCCATTGTGTTGAAAGCATATGCATTTATTATAAATGCCTCATTAACAGAGAACATTTTTATGATCCTTAGGTGTTGAGCATGTTCAGAGTTGGGTGGTACATTGCAAGTGCTTGTTTCAGTTAAAGGAACTGGAAGTTTGAGAAAGGAGTAAATTGTTTTTTCCTTGGGGATAATAAAGTGACAGCTATTCCAGACTGTTGTAAAGCAGTCTTTTGCTATTGTTGTATCTGTCTTTTGATGACTGTTGTTGCTCTGACAGATATTGTTACATTCTGAAGTCACAGATAGAATGGTTCTATCAGGCACTGTACAACCCCCAGTCGTACAATATTATTATCCTCAAAATGTTGGATCGTTATAAGCTCACTCAGTATCACAGTATAATTACTATATCAGCAGAGATACAGCTACCAACAGTCTACATGTGCTGTCTACCTTCTCAACCTTCTCTTGTTAACTTGCTATAATGGCTGGCTACTATCACTTTTTACTAGGAGGGGTATAAAGTTTCACTGTACAACATCTCCCCTTTTAATTTTTTTTATTAGCAATCAATTTCTTTTATTCACCCTACCTCCTCCTTTTTCTTTTTCTTTTTAAGTATACTCAATATCTTTTCTTTAGAAATTCAGTGTTCTTCTTTTACCTTGTACATGTGGTTTCATAAAGCCAGTCCATCGGTATTTCAATTCTTGTTAGTTCCTCTTCTATGACTTTCCTTAAGCTGATTTCTATGTCTCCTTTCCATTCCATTTCTGCTTCTTGCGCCATACATCATTCTTCCTATCATCATCATCATCATCATCATCGTTTAACATCTGCTTTCCATGCTAGCATGGGTTGGACGATTTTGACTGAGGGCTGGCAAACCAGATGGCTGCACCAGGCTCCAGTCTTGATTTGGCAGAGTTTCTACAGCTGGATGCCCTTCCTAACGCCAACCACTCCGAGAGTGTAGTGGGTGCTTTTGATGTACCACTGGCACGGGGGCCAGTCAAGTGGTACTGGCAACGACCTCACTCGAATCCTTTTATACATGCCACCAGCACAGGTGCCAGTAAGGCGATGTTACAATTTCTTCTTCTTCCCATTATTGCTTGCCATTTTTGTACATTTTACATACACCTTATCACAAATTGTTAAGAATTTTGGCATGTCTTTATTAGTACGTATTTTTTCTTCACTGGTAACAGCTTATTGAAACTGACTTCACATTTCTGGTAAACATTAATTCTGCTGGTGAACTTCCTTCTGGCGCAGTTGGGTTCAGAGTTACCCTGTATACCCTTAAGAATTGTTGAATTGCGACCTCACCTGTGGCTTCCTTACTAGCATTCTTCAAGGTTCTCTTAAAAGTGTCCACGAACTGTTCAGCCCTTCTATTCAATCTAGGGTGATATGGTGCTATAGTTTTATGTTCTAACATGAACATCTCACAGAATCTTTTAAACTCACAGGATACAAACTTGTGTTCCATTGTCAAAGACAATTATATCTGGTACATCAAATCTTGTGGACAGCTCATGTCAGAAGTTTATTACTGTATATGAGGTTGGTCATTTACACCTCACAACCGCAGGCTATTTTGTGTTGCTGTCCTCTACTATTAAGTAATAATATCCATTTACCAGGCCTGCAAAATCGATATGCAATTGGGACCATGGTATTTTCACTTCTGGCCAAGGTTCACATTTTGTAGTAGATAGTTTTTCTGCCAGTGCACATCCTCTGAAGCCTTTTACCAGGTTTTCAATTTCCTTGTCCATGCTTGGCCAATATACAAAACTTCACATCAACGCTTTCATTCTAGAGATGCCTGTGTGTCCTACATGGAACTCTTTTAACATTCTCTTCTGTAATGTCTGTGGTATGACCACCCTCTGAGTGTACATTAGTACACCATCACATATAGAGTGTATGTTCATATCTTGCCTGTTCTTTGCATCAGGCTTTTCTTTATTTTCTTTTTGTCTCATTAATAAATTTGTCATTTCTCATATTTATTTTTGTTTTTTCCCAAGTTAATGGTAGTTCACGCACAATGTACCACATCACTTTTTTTTTGTTTCAGTTCTTCAACCTCATTTGATCATTTGACTGCTCTGTATATGCTATTGCATAAAGTGCTTATGGGTGTATCCCATAAATTAAATTTCTCCATATATTTGGTGCCATATAAATTCATAGATTTTTTTCAACATATAAACATTCACTTTTTTGGTTCGACCTTTGAACATTATATTACAGACGCGTTCACCCTTGAAATATAATTTTCTTCCCATAACACCATACACTATTTTGTTTGAACTACATAATTTTGGTTTACCCATTTGTTCCCATGTTTTCTCATTTATGATTGTGATATCACTTCCTGTGTCTAATTGCATTCTGACTGTAGTATTTTCAATTCTCACATTCATGAATTTTCTGTTTGTTGTAGTCACAACTTTTCCTGCCAACAAACTATTTGCGTTTTCTGGTTTTTTCCATTTTCTTATCATTCTAGTTTTGCAGTGTGATTTTATATTTCCTGTAAACCCGCAGGGAAAACGCTTAGGTTTTTTATAAAAACAGTCTTTTTTCAGGTGCATCCCACCACATGGCATACATGGGTCTACATCTTAATATTCTTTCTGTTATTCCTACTACACTTTGTTTCCAAACTTTTTTTACACTGGTCTTATGTGGCAACACACTTTCTGTTGAATTTCTCCTGTGTCATACCTTAATTTTAATATCCTGTCACACTCTTCTGACAGTTTCTGCAATGTCAAATCCTGTTTCATTTCCAGTTTTGATAGAATAAGCATTCAGATTTCTGCATCCCTTCTATCTGTCAATCCTTGTGCAAAAATCAAACACTTGAAAGAATCTGGAGTAAGCATATCTAGCCTAAATCTCTCACATTCTTTATTGACTCTGCCTATGTAAGTAGTTAAGTCTCCATCTTCATTCTTTTCTATGTTTAAAAATTTCCATCTAGTATTAAACAGTGAGCGTTTTTCACTAAACATTTTGCTCAAAATGTCAACTGTACTGATGAAATTTATGTTGGATGCTTTTTTTTTTCTTTTTCTTTTGGCAATATGGAGTTACTATACATCTGTTCTGCTGTTGCTAGTTTTCAAAACTAGATGCATTTTTATTTCGTCCATCCAATCTTGACATTTTCTTCCAAAAATTTGTTAAAATCTTTGAATGTAAGCCTCAAAGGTTATTCCTATTTGGGGTCATATTTGAATTCTCTTATGGAATTTGCCACATGGTCAGGTGAAAACCTATTCTCTGGTTTAGTTATCAACTTTATTAGTTGTAACATTTGCTGCTGTATCTGTCTTTGAACAATGGTTGTTGCTCTGACAGATATTGTTATATTCTGAAGTCGTCAAAAGAATGATTCTATCTGGCACTGTATGACCCCCAGTTGTAGTGTTATTATCCTCAAAAGGCTGGATTGATATAACGTCCACTCAGTAGTATCACAGTATAATTACTATATCAGCACTGTCTACATATATTCTCAACCTCCTCGACCATCCTCCATTGACCAGCTACTGCTCTATTTACTGGGAGAGGTGTACGGTTTCCCTATACAACACAGACCCTGCAGTACTTATCAATTCACAACTACTTGATAGGAGAAAATTAAACAGCATAGTGTAAAGAACAATTTTCTGGGAAACTTCAGGAGCCTCCACATGAAAGCTTTTTCTAATTCTACCATTAGGCAGCTTTATCATTCATCACAGCATCAAACACTGTTAGCTGCTCATACTATATAGTGATGTAAATCTGGTACTTGAACTGTCACTGTTTCATTTCTTGTGGGTGTATGTCCCTGTGGTATGGATAAGGTCAAACATTGCACAGTTCATTCTGTAAGATTGAGATTGTGTTCAGTTGCTTTAGTAATATATTTCCAACCTCTGTCAGGTCTTAACCATCACGTAAATTATCCTTGATTATGAAGTGCTTGTATTCCATCTGTATACTCATGACATCCGTAGGTTGGCTATAGAGACAAATCTTTACAAACATTAGTAGTAACTCCTTTGGTTACTGTAAATCAGTTGTGTATGTTATGTTATGATGATGAAACTTATACACACTTCTTAAAATAAAAAAAAAAGTTTGCTCTCCATTGACTATCTTCACATCCTTATGAGAGTTGGCACTAGAGACATGCAAGAGAAGTTTCAAATGAAATCTTTCTCTGTATCGTATACTGACAGAGTATATTCTTGTCAGGATGTTATTTTTCCTCACCCTTATTTTCCATTTGGACTTCTTTTAATGCAAACATAATATCATAGAATGTTGCAATAAAAATGTTGTTTGTATATTAACATTCTCTCTCTCTCTCTCTCTCTCTCTCTCTCTCTCTCTCTCTCTCTCTCTCTCTCTCTCTCTCTCTCAAGATGGAAACAAACTGTGAGTTGAATCTCTCATTGAAGTGCTCTGTCTCTCCCTTACTGTGCTTCATCTTGCTAGTAGTAAACTTGCTGCTCTCATGATAAATGAATGGCTAATTGGAAGACTGAGTGAGATTTTCCATACATTTTTATTCAGAGATCTTCCACATAAATTCAAGAGAAATTTATGTGCAGGAGAGAAAATGCTTGATTTTATCATTCCCATTTCATTGCATGACTTCTCAATCTAAAGCATTTATCACTTCTACAAGTCTGTAATTGTATCCATTGTAAACATACTTAAAAAAATATACCATATACTCTTCAAGAAGATATTTCCACATTAATGTGCACTTTATAGCTCTTCAAAAGGAATTTGTTGAATGGTACAAAATATCTATTATCTACTCAGAGTTTCTACTTGTTCCTTCTTTGATAAGCAAGATAACCATCTAATTTTGCTGAATTTTCTTCTCTGGAGTTTTTGACGAAATCTTTTTTATGACTGTTTTCCAGGCAAAGTAAGTTTAGTTTCTGCATGCCACATAGACCTTGTATCATTAAACTTATTACCACCTGTCTAAGATCTGGGTCTTCTGATAGGATTTATGCTGATACTAATATATCATCTTGTTTTTGCATTTGTAATTTATCTTTGTCTATTACTATCATTAGCATATTAACATGAAATAAACCTGTCTTGGACACAGTTTCTTTCATGTTAATATGTCTCATATTCATAGACTGTTAGAACTCTCAGCTCATGACTGTCTATACTATCAATCAATAACTCATTAAAATGAGCCTTACAGAAGTGTGAAACCAAATCTGGCCTATTTTCTACAGTCTTGGAGGTTCTGAGATAGTTTATAATTTGAGAACATCTAGGATTACATGTGTATGTAAGAAATACATCTGGTTTTCTAACTTTGGACACAAAACACAGGCATCTTGGTAATCTTCTAACTTATACCTTAGACTTCTTGTGGAAAAGGAGAGGAGAATAAAAGGGACACCAGTTTCAGGAGGATCTTCATTCATTATTAGGTGATCCATAAGACTGTGTTATTCAGTAAGTGTTATTCAAAGTAGTTAAGACTGGTTATTTCCTATTAATTTTACCAACAACCTTCCACTTTGATATAAGCATAAACTAAGAACTGTTGAAAATGTTTACCCTCTCCATGCAATGCACTAAACACATTTGTCATGGCAAGGTAATAACTGTAATATTCTAACATTCTAATTTTATTTTTCACTCTGCCTCCCTTGATTACCATTAGAAAATATTTCTTTTAAGATGAGGTGAGGAGACAGATATAGAAAAAACATGTGCTGTCATACATTCCTCCTTGTGTAAACAGCTATATCTCTGTTTCACAGTGGAACTCCATCTTCTACAAATCTTGCAGCAACTTCATTTCATTTACAGAAACCAAAGGAGTTACTACCAATCTTTGTAAGAATGTTATAAAGCAGCTGAGATCATGACTATTAAGAAGTTGCATAGTAATTCTGTGCAGGGGAACATTTTCTTAAATTGTCTTTTCTAATTCTTCATATTTTACAGTACTCGTGGATTTATAGACTTCAATGTAAGAACTATGCTCTGTCATCACACTTGAATTGTTTCCATCACCAACTGCAGGCACTGATTATTTTGACAGTCTAGTGTGTATGTTTACGCTGCTTCCTGAGCATCTACAATATAAAGTTGTCTGTATCTTTGCTGATAATTATCTTCAAGATGAAGATTAGAAACTTTGTGCAAAGTTTGGTCTTACATACGGAAAAAGTCCTCTTCTGAATGGTAGCATGATCTTCATTCTGAAAGATGCAAAAGAAAAGGCACAGATATAATTCTAATTTTTTTCCCAAAATTCTAACATTCTTGTGTATCAGCTTTAAATAAGGTTCTTGACTGAAAGGGTAGTGTACAAATCTGGTAGTTTAACTTTGCTATGTTGGCAGCAGTTTAGAGCTTCTTCACAGAACCACAATGAGGACATCTTACAGTCAGTACTTCAATTCTAAATAGCTCTGCATGATTATTTACTGCTATGGTTACAGGCTTGTTTTAAACATTCTTGTCTATCTTCTTAGTTCATATTTTTTGTCCAATCTTGAAATATGTTCTGTGCGTACTTTAGGTATTCTAGTGTATTCTCTTCACTCAGATTTTCTTTTCTTGCCTCTTTTCTCATTCTTGCTTATGCTAAATATTCATATATTGCTTTCTTTCCTGATTAGCAATTCTCATTCTGTTTCTCTATTTTCTTCAGCTTCTTTGTTCATCACACAACACCTTATAGCCACATTTCTTTCAATAATTTTATTCCTTTCTCTTGAGTTAATTCTTCTCATTATTCTTGATTCCTCTCTTTATTTCTAATTCTTATTTCTTCTTTCTGCCTCTCTTGATTCAATTCTCACTGTCATGCTCTGTGATTATTGTCTGCCATGGCACACCAAACACCATTTCAATAATGAAATAATTTAAAAAGCATTTGATTTTATGTAGTTCGGAAACCTCTGAATCCAGAATATACCTTAACAGACATTTGTGAAGAAAGGTAGGGACATGGTTATATATACATAAATAGTTGTACAAAACAGCCTGTCTAGGATATACTGTTACACATATTTCATGCACACCACATATGCATAATGCATTAAATAATTTGACTGTTCTACCCATCATTGTGAACAGACATAGATATAAGCTTATATACTAGTATACAATTATATAAAATTATAATTGCGACTCTAATATAGCCAGTCCATTGCATGCATAACTCAATAAATGAATAAGTAAATAAAATTAAATAAAAGATATTTGCTAGAATGCCTCAATAAACTCTTAGAAATTTAATATATTATGCTATGTCATAACACCTATTTCATGCATTTGTGGTTACAAGTGACAATGTGAAAGTAATATCGTGTCAGAAAAACCACAGCCTTCTTTTTTATGCTTTTCAAAGAAAAGTGAAGTTAATTTTATTTTTTTTCTTATTGAAAGTAGTGCAGTGAATGACTAAACACACAGCCATTGAAATTTAGTTATGTTGCTTTACATTTTCTATTTAAAATTCTCTACCCATATTGAGATCAACTATGCCTCTCATTTTCTTGAGTGGAAGAAAGATATCTGAGAAAAAAGAACTAGTGAAGTACTGGGCCCTATTAAACTGAGTACACCTTGTATCAGAAATGATTATTTCTTTCTTTCTGCCTAATATTAATGTTTACATATGACTTATTTTATTGTAAATGTTTTTTTCTCTATATGATTACATTACTTTGGTATTTTGATTCTCTTTCATTAACACAAAGAATGTAAAACGATTAACACCCATTCTGGGTGACAATTCTCTCTTGTTTATACGAATATCCACAGACTATAGGGCAATCTGGACTATGCCCATAACCTCTTATGCAATCCACTTTTCCCTGCTCCTCACAGAAAAACAAATATCTTATTGAGTCTAGCCCATCTCTACTGGCCAGGCCACTCAGTTTTCAGACTTCACTCTGAAAGTGGTATCCGTGCAAACTAGCATTTACACTCACTTATCTGACCTGGATATCAGCAGTAAAGACTTTCTTACTCTAGTGCAAAGTCTTCTTTACTCACTGCCTAAATTCATTTTTGTTTCTGAGCAAAACAAAATACATTTTTTTTCAGATTCCTTATTAATTTATCAAATGAGTTTATGGATATGCATTTGTGTGTATGTGGGTTATAAGAGATAATGGTATCGATTGAGACCCAAAGGTGTCAGGTAATGCTAAATAAGTGCTATAGACAGACCATAGTTAAGTTCCAGATTCAGTAATATTGCAAATAACGGGTTCAATGTTGGTTCCATGTCAGCATGTGTATATAAGAATTTTTTGTGTAATGAGATAAAAAATACCAAAGCTGTATAGATATTAGAGCATTTGTAGATAGAAGGTCTTACAGCTGTTTCTAGGATATTAATTAATAATATCCTTTCATTGGAGACGGTGTGAGAGGAAAAATTAAGTCATAGTCAGTTTCGATGTGATACAAAATAGAGAGTGAGGTGGAGGAAAGAAAATAGATGTAAGATACGTATGGGTATTGAATTCATAAATCCGTTTTATAGGCATAATGGTATATATATCTTACATATATTTTCTTTCCTCCACCTCACTCTCTATTTGTTTCACATCGAAACTAACTATGACTTAATTTTTCCTCTCACACCGTCTCTGATGAAGGGATATTATTAATTAATATCCTAGAAACAGCTGTAAGACCTTGTGTCTATAAATGCTCTAATATCTATACAGCCTTGGTTTTTTATCTCATTACGCAAAAAATTCTTATATACACACACTGACATAGAACCAATGTTGATTGTAATTAGAGTCACTTTGAAACAAAAGTTATGCAATAGAATTGCTTAAGAACCTTTCCTTCAAGTGTGTTCCAAAAATCATATTAATATGTCGATAAATAAAATGCAAATACATAGTTGCACTATACTAAATACCCTTTGACAGCTGTTGTTTTTCATCCCACAAGGTATCCGAAAATCCCCTTTCTTACCAAGGAGATTTAATGGGGTTAGCACTTCAGTTGCCATTGACTCAGCCATGCACAGGTTGTGCTCACAGGGCTACCAATATCAAGTACCTTATCAGAACTGTAACCTAAACAAACACAGATGCACACACAAGCACTCACACACACACACACGTGTGTGTGTGTGTGAGAATGTGCATATGTGTGTAAATATATAAGTATAGCTGAGGGATATCTACCATGTTTTTGCCAATTGCTCTTTGATGCCATGTAATCACAAGCGAACGAAGATACCTTCTCACAACAGCTGAAGAGAAGGAGGCTGCACCAGCATTCAGTTGGTACTTATTTTCAGCTGAATAAACTAGAGTAATATGAAATGAAGAGTCACACTCAAAGACACAATATTCTGCTCATTCTAGGAGTCAACCTCCCCCATCACCGACCTTATGATTGTGAACTGAATATCCTCACATGTAGGCCATGTGCTTTCTCTCTCTCTCTCTCTCTTTCTTTCCCCCCTCCCTCTCACACACACAAATACATGCTACTGAAATGTGAAAGATTTGGTCATCTGTAGAAAAAACTTAGTGATATTACATTTTTAAGCATGTGTGTTAGTATATGCATGTGTGAATGATCAGTGAGTGGAAAAAACTAAACAGTGTCTGATATTGGCTAGACAAGCTGTAGGTCCTAACAGCTAATTAACTGAGATCTTGGCTTTAGTGTAAGGTGGGAATGGGTCAGGAGTGCTCAATGAAAAAAAAAAAAGAAAGAAAAAGAACAAAAGCAGACTATTATATAACATCAACAATAGTAACAAGAGCAATAACAGTAACCACAGCAACAATAACAACAACAGTGACAATAAAATCAGCAGTAGTAACATCTGGCTGGTCATTAACTTAGTTTATGAGATTTAACAGTCAGAGCATTGGCCAACCGAAACCTAATCTCCTGCAACAACAAAAATAACAACACACACTCTTTCTCTCTCTCAGTCACTCTCTCTTTCTCACTCTCACTCATAGATATTATTTTAGTCTTTTACTTGTTTCATTCATTGAACTTCAGCCATACTTGTAGAACATGCCTTTAGTATTGTCTCCAGTAGTAATATTAGTCTGGTATTTTATTGATTGCTATTTGTCAAACTGATATGTTATAGAATATAGCCAACACCCCCTGACTGGTTCTCATGCTGGTGGCACATAAAAAGCACCATCCAAACATGGCCAATTCCAGTACCCCCTGATTGGCCCCCGTGCCGATGGCACATAAAAAGCTCTATCTGAATGTGATTGATGCTACGCCTGCCTGACTGGCTCCTGTGCTGGTGGCATGTAAAAAGCACCCACTCCACTCTCAGAGTGGTTGGTGTTAGAAAGGGCATCCAGCTGTAGAAACATTGCCAGATCAGGTAGGAACCTGGTGCAGCTGCTGGCTCTCCAGACCTCAGTCAAACCATCCAACCCATGCCAACATGGAAAATGGACGTTAAACAATGATGATGGTTTTGTTTTGACTTGTGTAAATGTAAATACAGACATGAAATGGACATGTACGATAGGTCTTAGTGCAGTTTCTCTCTACCAAGTTTACTGTCAAGACACTGGTCAACATACCTTCACCATGTGTAAAGTTAGTCAATGTGTGGTCGAATGTCCTTGGAATTACAACCAAATCTCCTTCAAATCCCAGACATGAAAGACATATTGAATAATGAAGTTACAAGCCGAAAGTGTATTTAATTTTGGCTGATGTCTGTCTCTAATTGTATTTCTTTATGTATTATTTACTCATTGGTATTCCATTGTTGGGGCAGAGGAAGCAGAGAAATCTCTCAATCAAAAGACAAAGAAAAAAAATTAGAAAAAAATTGTGAGGAGGCTCTTAAAGAAATTAGAAAGAAATTGTGTTGTACCTGAAAGACTGGATGAATTTCATACTTTTTCAAGGGATTATAACCAAAGAGAAAAATTAAACAATCACATACTCAGGTCAGTAATAGTGTTGTTGTTGTTGTTGTTTGTTCCTTCTCGAGTCATGCCTGGCTCATTAGGGCTGGCTTCCTGGTTTCATTGGCATATAGGTTCTCCACCTTGATGGGACAGTGGTCCATCGCAGGTGAGCTGCTAGATGCTGGAGGAAAGAGTGAGAGAAAGTTGTGGCAAGAGACTCTAACCACTAGGCCAATGTGCCTCCATTGGTCAGTAATAGTACAGGACTTTTATGCAGAAATTTTGAAACAATCATTCAGACAAGACTAACACAAGATAACTTAGCATCTACTAATGCATCTGGAAATATTCCTAGAACTACTGTCTTTATAAGGAATAAAATGGATTATACAAGAAATATAAACTTTATCTTAAGGAAATTCACCTTTTAGAATATACCGAGAAATCAAAACAAAGTGGAAGTCTATAGATATTGGTCAACCTCAACTCTATGGCTTGCACCAAGGAAGTTACATCTTAGAATTATAAATGAAGCACCAGAATATCAGGGGAAAAAAAACTATACCAAAAATTGTAGCTTTATAAAATGAATAAAAGAAATGGGATTAACAAAACCTGTGAGCAGATGCAAAGGAAGAGAAGTACAAAGAAAATGATGAGAAAATGAGAACTGAGATCTCCTCCCAACAAACTTATGAGAAATTATGAAGGCAAGAATGCAAGAACAAAGAGGTGAAAATTGATTTTTAACCTTTGATGATGAATTTATAAACAAATACACTTTCAGAAGTTTATTCTTAAAGATTAACAACAGTATGAAAAATTATACTGAAACTATTCAATGAATACAACGCCATGGTCTAATTACCAAAGAAAATTTCAAAGAAAGCTACAGTTAGACTTGCAGAACAATCGTTTTAAGAAAAAAATAATGACAAACCTTAAGTAAAAAACAAAAATGAAAACTGATATAAAATAATGTAGCCATTGAGGAATTTTGGAACATATTTCAACAATTCCAACTGGAACAGCAGAAACAAGACAACAAAATCCAAATGTACCCGAAACAATGGACACATTTGATTGATTTAGAATTAGACAAAGATATTGTTATCAAAGAAGTTGATAACAAAAGTTCTATTGTTAGGGACACAAATATTATACAAATATTGTACTGAATATTCTATAGGACAGTACACTTATGAGAAAGCCAGAACCTACTTTCTCACATTTGTATAAAAACTTTTAAACAGATAATGAATTAGATTACATTACAAATGTTAAACAGAAAGGGGTATCATCTATGGATTACCAAAATAAACAAAACTAATCATTGAATCATGTGAAAAGATAAGGACTAGTTTTTTTAATATGCCATCATTTAATGTTCTAAAATCTAGACACATTGCAGCACACCTGATATGCAAGATATATTATTTAAATACTTTTCTAGACATTTTGTTGAAACCTTTCCTGAAACAAATGCAGAGCTTTATAAGAGATCTTAGCATGTTTAACTATCAAGTATATGAAAATACTTCTATTACTTTGTTTGATGTTATAAACTTATATAATAATATTCCACACAATTACAGAATCAAAGCTATTAAAACTGGCTTGGTTCAGTTACTTATGAATTACCCAACTATATTGATAAGAATTCTATTATAGATTGACTTCAATTCATTTTAGAAAATCACAACTACATACTCAGTGAGGCAGCTTACCTACAAAGAGCCAGGTACATCCATAGGTAGCAAAGATTTGTTGACTTACGAGAACCTAGTTTTGGGATGTTGTGAAATAAAAAATCCATGAATGAATCCTCACACATATTTGAAAAAAAAAATTTCAGTAGTTATTTGAAGGAAGGATTGAAACGATACCTGGATGACTGCTTCTAGTTAGTCAATCATCTGAGCTACCCACACACTAATAGTTCCATCTAATGAACATCATTTGTTTCTTTCACTAAAATGTTATACCTTGAGATTGGGAACAGGAATTCACAACAGTACGCACTGCAATATGCAAGCCACAAGCTTATTTCAGCAATACTATGCAACAAATGATATATACCCACTGTAATATATATATATATATATATTTATATATATTTATATAATGTAATCTACTCTTTATATATTGCAACATGCAAGCCAATTACTTAGTTCCCATTATCAGCTAAGGATCTTAATTGCCAGCTGTAGCTCTATATTATCTTTAAACATATCTATTCCATTTAATGTGTGCAAAAAACTGTGAATAATGAGTGGGACATATTAGTTTTATCTTTCAGGATGACCTCTTTTTGTTTGTAATTTCTATTTTCTCTTTGGAGTTGCAGTTGGTTGGGATAGATGACATTTTCGTTTGTCATGCCTTTTCCATATTCTGGAATGCTTTTGCACCCCGGCACATTGACAAAATAAATTCATTCAGATGGTTAGCAATGACTTTGTCACCTACTTGCTTTAACTTCTTGGCCATATACATGTAGTTTCCGCCTTCTGTCTCCTCCTCCTTCTCCTTTGTTTCTGAACTAACTGTCTACTCAGGAGAATTCATCTACAAAGCAATTGCCCCAGTTCCCCTTCAGGGTTGGTGAAAGCGATGTGGTGGACAATGAAAAACCTGGCTGATGACAGTCAAGGCTGATCTGGAACCCAACCTAGGCCTCCATATCTACAGCGTTCACCGTTGGAATAAGGAGTGGTTGGAGATCACACGGTCGTTAGCCTCAAATCGCCAGGTCTGGTTGGTGTTTGTGAGAGATGCAGCATTGAGGATGAATGAAGCCAGCTCAACCCACCTCGGGTGAATGCTGTCTCAAGACAAAAGAAGACCCTAGTTTATCAAGCACTCTCTTCTATTTCCCCTGTTTAGATTACTGAGTATTTTTTTTATTTACAGTATACAAGGCACTTCCTTCCTGTACTGGTGCCAAGACAGAAAATTTGCCCCACTTCAAGGGTGATTGGTAAATGAGAAAACCTCACTACACTTTGTACACACTTTAAAGTGGTAGCAGACAAGTAAGAAAAGCATATGATGGCTCTTTAGTTCTGTTTTGCTAAAGATTATTCAGCTTCTCTCTAATATTGGTGTGACAAGGGAATCTACCTAGTGCAGTCTGTAAAGTAGTTGGTGATAGGGAGGACATCCAGCTATACTAACAAAACATATAACACATACGATCACCAGTTTATGAAAGCAACAGCTCCCAATAAGAAATGACTCAGAATGTGACGACTTGTCCACCCAATGCTAGCATAGAAAATGACTGTCAGATGATGATGATATTAATACACATACATGCACACACACACACACACACACACACACACTATATATATATATATATATATACATACATGCATACACGCACATACGTAAACATACTTATATATATAAGCTTAGTATGATACTGGTATCATTACAGAAACAATCTACCGCCCTTGCTTTTATTGAATGATATTAAACATTAAGCAATGATGGAGGAGGTATGAGAGGCACAACATAGAATGAGACAAGCTTCATCCAATCCATTTAGGATTTTCTTCAAAATGCTGACTTTGACAGGAAGTGAAATGCTTGCTCTTATCCTTGCTTTCATTTCGTTTACTTCATTTTTCTTTTTTTAACATTGTGGCAGGTGTTTCTGTATAAACTTTTTGTTCATTGTGAGTTGTAATCTATAAAAACAAGATGCACAGTCAGCAAAATACACCCAGCTCATCTGACCCACCTTCTTCCCTTCTTTCTCTAAAAGAAAACATCATATAAACAAAAAGAAAATCGATAGAATTATCAATGTCATTGCCAAGATTTTTATTATCATAGTAACACATTTATTATTATTATTATATTATTATTATTATTATTATTATTATTATTATCATCATCATCATGTGGTTTTTCTTTTACATTTTGAATTCAACTCCTACTGAGGCTAACTTTGCCATTCAGCCTTCCAGATTCCATAACAAAGTACCAGTCTGTTAATTTGATCAACTATACCCATCGCCTGAATTTTGATGCCTACCTCAGAAATAACAACAATTATTATTATCATCGCTATCATCATCTTCTCCATCATCAGACAAAGGCTCTATGCAGTTTGCTCAACCCACTAAAAATAGCAAGCAATCTCCTATCCCAACCTTCCAGTTTTTAGAAAAAAGTGAATTGTTTAATTAGATAATGTAGACCTGGCTGCATAGTGCTTAGCCAAACGATATGATAGTTAGTACCAGATAGAATTTTATGATCTTAGATAAACTTGATCATCTAAGGCTAAACAACATCATCATATTTGAAAGTTGCACATCATACATAAATATTACAACTATGGGGAATTTATGAAAATTGCAGCCAAATCACTTTCAAATTACACTTTGCCTTCTTGAAAAAGAATGCTACATTGGATTATGTAGTTCCAGATTCCTATCCATGCAAAAATAGAAACACAAGCAAGTTTCTACCTAGACCATAAACTTGTTTCATCCATCTTACTATCAAAGATGAAATTGGAAATTCTGGTTCATAAGCCTCAGGGGCTGACCAAACCACAAACAAAGGCATTAAAAAAAAAAATTAAGTTTGAATGCATTACTGCATTTATAAACATCTCCAACTATCAACATTAACAAATCTTGAAAATCTGAAAACTGGGCAAAATTACTATTCTTAAAGCTGAACAAAAACAAAAAACCCTATCCACAGCAATATCATAGAGACTCATCACTAGGGCTGACTGATGCTACACAGCATCAATATTAACTAGCTTTTTTCAAGGCAGCAAACTGTCAGAATTGTTAGCACACTGAATAAAATGCTTAGTGGCATTTCATAACTTAATGTCCCAAGTTCTAATTCCACTGAGGTCGACTTTGCCTTTCGTCCTTTTGGGATCAATAAACTAAGTACCAGTTGAGTACTAGTGTCAATGTAATCGACTTACTCATCCCCCGAAATTGCTGGCCTTGTGCCAAAATTTGAAATCAATATTAACCAGCTTTTTCTATAGATTCAAAATTAATTTGAGAAAACTAGTTGTGGTTTAAATAAGCAAACATTATTTAGTTAAGTTTGTATACCAAAGAAAACTGACGTTGCAGAATTGCTCTTCTTTTGATAGTATGTCAGTTATAAGACATCTGTACCTTGCTTTGAAAACAAGGTAGAACTTACATTTTCTCTATCTTTGTCATATAGCTTGACATGAAATCATTTCTAACACTTCATCACTGAGCTGCCATTTATGATGTGTGTCTTTGTCACTCTCTTCTCTACCACTTCCTTCCATGACTGTTTAAATGTAGTAAGTGGATTTTGAAATTTAGATTTCAGATATTTCAAACTGAAAACATAGTGTTTAACATTTTAAGAGAAAAGGTCTGGTCCAGCTTAAGTATCTCTTTAGTTTCTTTATTGTTGTTGTTGTTGTTGTCATCACTATTATTGTTTATGCTGCTGATTTTTTTGTAGATGAATTGGCAAACAACTTCGAATCTAAATCATGTTTTTGGTGACCATCTTCTTTCTTCGGTGAAACAGCTTCCTAATTTGATTATTAGTATTATTGTTATTATTATTATTAATAATGATGATAATAATAATAATAATAATAACAAATCCCTTATTTTGGCACAGGGCCAGCAATTTTGTGGGAAGAGAAGTCAATTTCATTGATCTTAGTGCTCAACTAGTACTTATTTTTTGAACCCCCTAAAGATGAAGTTGACCTTGGTAGAATCTGAACTTAAATCATTACAGCATTCCAGATGCCAATTTGGTGCCATTTGACACAGGACACAGCTCTGTCAAAGAGACAAGCTGTGAGAAAGCATACCTTGTCAAAGACAACTGCTTGTGCTCAGTGCCTAGAATTTTCTGCGGTTGCTGCAGTCTCAATGCATGTCTCCACGCTATCAGCCACTGTATGCTGAGCTCTGTGTAAAGGGTATTTTAAGGTGGCAAGCTGGCAGAAGCGTTAGTACGCCGGGCGAAATGCTTAGCAATATTTCGTCTGCCGTTATGTTCTGAGTTCAAATTCCGCCGAGGTTGACTTTGCCTTTCATCCTTTTGGTGTCGATAAATTAAGTACCAGTTACGCACTGGTGTCGATATAATTGACTTAATCCGTTTGTCTACACTTGTTTGTCCCCTCTGTGTTAAACTCCTTGTGGGTAGTAAAGAAATAGGTATTGGTGCCACATTGACTACCAGACTAATGGAATGCTTTCCTTCCACAAGAAGTAAAAGAGCTGGTGTTCCAATCTGATCAGGCAAAACCTGGTGCAAGGCCCAACATTCAGGTGATGATATATGACAAAAGTGATTATGTGCTTTCTACCTATTACCAACCTTGCAGCAATGACTTCCTCTCAGCTTATTTCTGAGTGAGACTGGCCATCCTGCTTATCATTTCGTTCTAGTTCCTATCTACTCTGAACCCTTGACTTATCTAGAAACGTTGTGTTAACGACAAACAAGATGAGGAAAAATATCCGTCAAATGTAAATAATGTACATAATTCCTCATCTCTTAAATATAGAATTGTTGTAACTAACCAGTCTGATCACAGAACAGATGCAGCTGTACATTGAAGCCTAGCCTCAATTTTGTAAATGTAAGCAATTTTGTAAATGAGGATGATTGCAACAATAAGCATAATGATTTTAAATGTAGTGATAACATTGACAAGGGCAGAAGCAGTGATTATGAATAATTATGAGATGATAATGATTACAACAGTTTGACATCATTATCACTATCATCATAGTTATTCTCATCTTTGTCATCATCTTAATAGGAACTAAAAGTGTTGCTTTTTAAGAAGAAACTAAAAGCTGCGTAGATGAAGGAGTCTTGTCATCATTATGTTTGATACTTAATGGAAGTTATAATACATAAGATACTGTTTGTGATAACATCAACTTCTCTGATATTGGTATTGGCTGATGATGATGATGGCAGTGATAATGTTGATTCCTCTCACTAACAGAAGACCACATATTTATTAAAGAAGAGTTTTAATCAATTAAATCAGCCTTAGTCTATGCTTGATATTTTTTTTCTTGACAACTGTAAAGTGACAAAAAGCAAAGTTTGTCTTGGTTGGATATTGAATTTCAAATGTTCTATTCCAAGAATTCACTACTCTCAAACCAACAAGAGTGGTCCCTACTTAGTCACTTAACCTTCTAGAAATAATAGCCAAATCTTTCTTAAAAGACATTGAATAAAGTTGTACTGGGTACACTGTGGAAAAAGAAAAGACAGGGATGTGAATGATTGTGTTGGCTGTTCAGTAGGGCTGACCTGGAGCTAAACAATACCTAATTTGCAGTATCTGGTGAGAAAAATAAATAATGGTTATAAGTTGCTAATTCTGCTTTTAGTCAAAGATATGTCACTTATTTTAGATTGTAATTATTCTCAGTGTATGTTTTATCTTATTTTCATATTTATATAGTGTAATGTGTTTCAGTTGATGTAATTACTTGAGTATCTAACCAGTTTCCAGAGTTGTTGACTCTGATGCTGTGTTGTTGTTTAACATTATCTACCAAGTACAATCATCAAATTGCACTCAGCCTTTTCAGAAAAGTCATTCCAGAGATTCTCCATATTTGCATAACTTGCTTAGAGTAGAGGCCAAATTTCCATTAACAAACTCACTACAATTGAGAGTAGATGTTTTAAGCCTTAAACTTGGAATTTTATATTTTTCAATAAAGATCAGATGATTAGGGAGAAAAGTGCATTATCTCAAGGGGTACCTCTTGAGTAATGATGTTTGTTCAAATTGAGCTAACAATGAGAGTTTGTACAGAAGTTCTTCAACAGTTACTATCTATTCTCAGTGTATCCAGATATAGGGACAAGATGGAACATGGCACTATTTTGTGATTTTTAGAAACACAGTCAAAAATTAGACAAAAACTACATAACATTCACAAGAGTAAATGAATTCAGTAGGTAAATATAAACATTAAAAACCCAAGAAAAAGCATGTGAGCTTGACAATTTTGTTAGGTTTCATTCTGCTTTGGTATAGTCAGGACCATGTATGGTCTCTGAGGTAACTTCTAAATACATGCAGTTAATCAGAATTAACCAGCTAGTGCTGCTTATTGGACAATAGGTGTATGAGAATAATTACATTACTTACTATATAGTATACAAATTATATAATGTGTGTGTAGTAGATGTGCAGGTACAATAAACATTTAGAATGTACAGAAAATACACTCCCTCATATGTCTGGGGGGGGTGGTCCTTAGGAGTAGTAGATAGTTTCCATTACCTTGTCAACCATGCCATAACAGACAATTGTAGCTTTCTCAGAGAGTTTACCTTCTTATAAGAATGAAGTTCTTACAAGAACTAGGGGTCCTTCAATCACAGTGGTTCACATGCCAGTAAATCCATAGCTGGAGCTTTGACTGATGTTACTACTCAGAGTAGTCCTAAAGACAGTAGTGGTTAAGAGGTGTGTGTATACATATATATTTATGTGTTTACCTGTATGAAATAAGAACTCTCCAACTCAGAGTTTCACATACAGGAATATTGAATAAATATCAGGCAATACCTTACACAAACATTAGCATCTTATATGAATTGTTATTTTCAATAGTCTTTGAAGATTCTAGTGGTATTAGCAATGTCACCATCATTAGAAATTTTACATCTGAATTTCCATATTGTTGGTTGTATCATCACAGTCTGAGTCAGTTATTTGAGTCACTGATTTTGTGCATGTTTGGGGACAATATCTCACTTGTATACTTCATATTTGGCATCTACCCATTGGTGGATCCCCTTCCTATTCACTTTACATGTTTAAATGTTTGTGTCCCATTACCAGTGTTATTAGAGTGTCACGGTCTGTTAGTAATCTATGGGGTTTCCCAACAGTCATGTAAGTATCCCAAGAGCTTTGTTCATACTTCTGTTAAAATGTCATCACAGATTATCAACAGAGATAACACCATGGTCTTCTTCATTTAACACACCTTTTGCTTGGTTATGGCAATTGTTCTTGAATACATTAGTGGCCAAGAGAGGAAAGTGAAAAAGAAGTAGAGATGTGGACATGTCTAAATGAGGATACTTATAGTGAATGTTCATGATGCTGATGGTGGTGCTAATTTTACAGATGGAGTAAGGTAAATGGCTGGGAGGTGAATGTGAGTAGTAAAACATTTTAGGTTGCCATGTAGGCATCAACTTCTCTTGCTAAATAGATGGCCTTTAACAGTTTATTACTCAAAAATCATCATTATAATTTTTATAATAATCAATACAACAATGTGGTCAACATCAGTATTGTTATCAATCTTACAATAATGACTGTTGTTTGAATGATCATTATCATTAGTATAAGCACTTATTTCATTATTGCCCACAAGGGGCTAAACATAGAGGGGACAAACAAGGACAGACTTCAGTGTGTAACTGGTACTTAACTTATCAACCCCGAAAGGATGAAAGGCAAAGTTGACCTCTGTGGAATTTGAACTCAGAACGTAATGGGAGACGAAATAACGCTAAGTATTTTGCCCGGCGTGCTAACGTTTCTGCCAGCTTGCCGCCTTTAGTAGTGCTCATTAGTATAAGCATTATCACTACAATCACTATCATCAGTAACCATCTTTTGATCATCATCATGTTCTTTAGTTATTGCTCACTAACATGTATTATATACAGACTTCCTCATATTTTGATAATCATCATCATTACCTGATCATCCTTCTCATCCATCCTTTTTGCCAATCATTATTGTTCACGCTGTTGCTATTGTTGTGTTCCAGTGCATTATACTACTAAAGATGTGAACTGAAGACTGATCTGGAGTTTTGAAGAAAGTTCACATATCCTATTCCACACAAATACTTGAACTTAGCAGGCTTACATAACACACATTAGTTGTCTGCATATTGCTTTGTCTGTGTCTCTGAATAAGTTATAGTTGCTGTTGTTTAGCTCTAAGTTAGCCCTTGTCAGATACACCTAAGATCAAAAGCATTCAAAATGACTACATTATCGAATGTATACCTTTTTTATAAGGTGGTAGGTGTGATTTATGGGAAGTTTATCTATTTTTTCTAACAGATCAAGGGACTCTGTGTGTAAATGCATTAATTAGTTTACATCTGTACAAATGTGTATACATTGTAAGCAAAAGGTACACTTTGCCTGGTAGAATCTTAATATAACTTTCCCCAGCTCCTTTTTTATTCCTCACAGAGCCGAAACATGTTATAACCACATTGTTCACTTTTTTTTTACAGTAATACTAACTTTGTTTTATAAGAAGGACCTGGCATTGAAAATTATGAGTGAATATGTTTGAAAAATGATTTTCTTAAAAAGTGATTAATTATTCAAAAATCTTTAAAAGAATGAAGATTAACTCAGAGCTGATGGAAGGAAGTTTGTGTAAGCATTTACATAAAAACTTCCATCAGATTTTTATTTTATACAATTAATAAATTTTAATTTAAGAAAATTTTTTTTTAAATATTGTGACTATATCAAAATAAAATGTGATGCATATATGTGTGTGTGTGAGTGTGTGTGCCTGTGAGTTTGCTTGTGTGTGTTTATGCCTGTTTTTGTCCTCCTCCCCATCACCACTTAACAACTGGTGTTGGTGCATCTGTCTTGTATCCTAGTGGTTTAACAAAAGAACAAAACTGACTGATAGAATAAGTGCAAAGCTTAAAAAATTATCACTGGGGTTGATACGTTGGACTAAAATTCTTCAAGGCTGTGACCCACAAACAAGTAAAAGAAAAGATAAAAGATACACATGTACATATGTTTGAGTTTGTGTATGTGTGTTGGTATATATATATATATATATATATATATATATACCCATATCATCATCATCATCATTTAATGTCCGGCTTCCATGCTGGCATAGGTAGGACTATATATATATATATATATATATATATATCATCGTTTAACGTCCGCTTTCCATGCTAGCATGGGTTGAACTATTTGACTGGGGACTAGCGAACCAGATGACCACACCAGGCTTCAATCTGATCTGGCAGAGTTTCTACAGCTGGATGCCCTTCCTAATGCCAACCACTCCGAGAGTGTAGTGGGTGCTTTTACATGCCTATTTCTTTTCTTCCCACAATGGGCTAAACACAGAGAGGACAAACAAATGGATCAAGTCGATTACATCGACCCTAGTGCATAACTGGTACTTGTTTAATCGACCCCGAAAGGATGAAAGGCAAAGTTGACCTTGACGGAATTTGAACTCAGAACGTAGCAGCAGACGAAATACTGCTAAGTATTTCACCCGGCTTGCTAACCATTCTGCCAGCTCGCCGCCTTACATGCTACCGGCATGAGGGCCAGTCAGGCGGTACTGGCAACGGCCATGCTCAAATGGTGTTTTTTATGTGTCACCTGCACAGGAACCAGTCCAGCAGCACTGGCAATGACCTCACTCAAATGCTTTATATATATATATATATATATATATATATATATATCATTAGCATTTTAATGTCCACTTTTCCTTACTTACATAGGGCATAGTCTATTGAGGCAGATTTTCTATGATGCTCTTCCTTTCACCCTCACCTGATTCTTAGCATGGGTATAAAAACACATACACACATGTGTGCATGTGCATGCAGATGTCTGTGAATGTATTGTGTTTCTTTGTCTTGGTATTCCAGAGTAATTATAAATGAGCATCACTGTCATTTGTAATCTTCCAAGAAAACATGTTTAGCCATCATGTTGTTTATGTTTAAAGGACCAAGGGAAACTTTACCTTGCTTTGAAACAGGTGAGTGTTGGCCAAAGAGAGGGCATGCGTCTCTGAATTTTATCTTACCCATTTAAGTATGAAAAAATTGAATGTTAAAGCAATATAAAAATAAAAAATGAATATATATATGTGTCAAAATGTTCTTGGACTAGTTCTGTAGTGCACCTACAGATAGCAGCATGCAATTGAATACACAGTGAAAGCTAGCAGTGACCTTTATGGGGCAGTGTGCTGAGTGACATCGCTGTGTTTACTTCGCAAGTTGCGAAACCTGTGCTTCTGTGATCATGTGTATGCTGTAGTCTGTGATTTTGTCATGGACAGGAAATCAGAACGAAGAACCAATGTGAAATTTTGCATTAAACTTGAGAAGTCTGCTACAAAGACATTGAGCAAGCTTATGGCAATGAGGCAATGGGTTGTACTCAATGTATTGAGTGGCATGAGTGTTACAAAAGCAGAAGAATGTCCCTGGAAGATGATGAATGAGCTGCCATGAGCGTCACCCCGAGAAATGTGGAGAAAATTCATCAGCTTGTGCATGAGGATCGTCAGAGGACAATCAGAAACATTGCTGATGTTGTTGGTCTGTCATATGGACCCATGCAGGTACTCCTAATCTGAATTGAACATGTGGCATGTCTCTGCCAAGTTTGTCCCCGCCTGCTGACCACTGAGTACAAAGAATGTTGTACCGGGCTCACTAACAACCCATCCTTCATGTCAAAGATCATCACTGGTGACGAGAGTTGGGTCTACGTGTACAACCCTGAGAAGAAGCAGCGGTTGTCACAATTGAAGAGCCCTTCATCTCCATGGCTGAAGAAGGTACAACAGAGCTGCAGCTCAGTCAAGAGCATGCTTATCGTTTTTTGCAATATCTGTGTTATTGTGCATTGAGAATTCATCTTTCAGGGCCAGATTGTCCCCGAGGGTTCTACCGTAATGTTTTGATGCATTTGAGAGAGGACATTTGGCGAAAGCGACCAAGTCTATGGAATGCAAGGAAGTAGATTTTTCTCAGCAACAATGCACCCTGTCACAACATGGTATCGCTTCCACACCCATCTTATTTGGCAGAGTTAACACCTGTGGACTGCCATCGCTTCCCCAAGATGAAAAAGCAGCTCAAAGGTCACCGTTTTAACACTGACGTTGAGATCTAGAGCGAATTGCAGAAGGTCTTCAACTCGCTTACAGAAAACAACTTCCAGACTGGATTCCAAAAGTAGCAGGAATGCTGGGACTGGAGTATTGCTACACAAAGTAACTATTTTAAAGGAGATAATATTAAAACATTGGTAAATAAGTTTATTTCTTATCAAACATAACTAGTCTGGGAGCTTTTTGATATCACTTCATATATATATACACGGACACATACAATATGTATCAGTATATGTTTGTAAACATATATGAGTAGATTTATTAGATGGACACTGAAAGAAGCCTGTCATATATATATATATGTGTGTGGTATGTGTCTGTGTGTTTATATATTCTGAAGTATTATGAGCAGCAAGTGGTGACATGGTTATTACTTCTCCTGCCGGAAAAAATCATCAACTGGTTTTGCATTTTTCAAGGTTGTATGAAATATGAGATCCCTTGAAAAAAAGAGAATGCTTGGTGACAGAAAGATTGTCTGGCTGTACAACAATGCCTTAATAACACATTCTGGATCTAACCCATGCTAGCTTGAAAAAAAAACATGTAAATATGAACAATGGTAAGTAGCTTGTTTACCAACCACATGGTTCTGGGTTCAGTCCCACTGCGTGGCACCTTGGGCAAGTGTCTTCTACTATAGCCTCGGGCCAACCAAAGCCTTGTGAGTGGATTTGGTAGACGGAAACTGAAAGAAGCCCGTCGTATATATGTACATATATATATATATATATATGCGTTTGTGTGTCTGTGTTTGTCCCCCCAACATCGCTCGACAACTGGTGCTGGTGTGTTTACGTCCCCGTAACTTAGCGGTTCGGCAAAAGAGACCGATAAAATAAGTACTGGGCTTACAAACGAATAAGCCCCAGGTTCGAGTTGCTCGATTAAAGGCGGTGCTCCAGCATGGCCACAGTCAAATGACTGAAACAAGTAAAAGAGTAAAAGAGAATAAAATGAATTATATATGTGTTTGTATACATACATGCATATACACACTCATAATATGTATAAACACACACACACACACATATACTCATTTATGCATTCACACATTCGTGTGTGTGTGTATATGTAAATTATGAAAGTTATTTATGCTTATGAATCTAGAGCAGAAAAAAATAAACAGGTTCTTGGTTGGTATGTCGCATGATGGATACAAGGTATTTGTTCCATTGGGACAGCTAATTCATTTTATTTTGTCCTTGACTGGGTACTCATATCTTATAAGTTACACACTTAAAATCGTAATTTGTGCATTTAATTTGTAATTATATTTATGTCCATGTGTGTTACCATGTGTATCTGTGTGTTTATATATGTGTCTGTATGCATATACTTATATCTGTGTATATGAACCTATGTGTGTGTGTGTGTACCCTTGGTGTTTTCTTTGTTGACAAATAACAGTGTCACTGACATGTATACTTATGAAAAGTATTGTCAATCAATGGGTTTATTCACCTCACTAACTTCTAGACAAAACCAGTGGGAATGAACCAACATCTGGTTGACACCCTGATAAGAATTTAAACTGAGAAAGAAAGCGTATATGAAAATAGGAACAAATGTTCACACAGATACACAGAAACACAAAGATATATGCAAACTATTAAATTTATACATATTTAAAAAATTGTATGCATATGTGTATCTCCCCCCCCTCCCCCTTCTCTTGATATAGATATAAATTCAACTGAAATCAAGTCTGGAGTGTGGGTGAAGATTGCATAAATAGAAGCAGAGCTTCAGTTTCTGCCTCATCAGAGTGGATTTCAGTACTCAGATAATCTGGTAGGCATTTTTGTTTTGTGTCAGATACTTCTCGTCCTTTACGCATGCTCCTCACTCAGTCAAATTGGGGACCATGAAACTGGTTGTTACAGGGTCAAATGCATGTAGAATCTGATCTGTCCCCATCATATACATACATATATATATATATATATATATATATATATATATATATATATATATATATATATATATATATACACATACATACATGCATATATACATACATGCATATATACGTACATATATATATATCATCATCATCATCATCATCATTTAGCGTCCGTTTTCCATGCTAGCATGGGTTGGACGGTTCTACTGGGGTCTGTGAAGCCAGAAGGCTTCATCAGGCCCAGTCAAATCTGGCAGTGTTTCTACGGCTGGATGCCCTTCCTAACGCCAACCACTCCGTGAGTGTAGTGGGTGCTTTTTACGTGCCACATACATATATATATATATAAACACAAGAATTTATTTTCTCCTTCATTTTTATTCATATCAAACTCATTGCAATATTTCTGTCAGTTGTTTCTCTTCGTGATGATTTGATATCTTTTCTTCCAGTTCATTTGCTGGTATTTCTGTCCAGGAATCTCTTCAGGCTGTTACAAACTGGGTAAGTAATTTTTTTTTTCATCTTTAGTTAATGTTTCTTTTAGCAGTTATTGTTACACTTTGAGATCAAATGTCACTGAACCAATTTTTGGCTTTTATCATTCCATACTTAATAAAATGATAAAACAAGTACCAATCTAGTACTGGGGGTCAATTTATTCATTTTATTTTTTTATTTTTTTTTAGTTAGTCAAAGGAAGAAGTGTAACTATGACTTATGAATTGGTGAGAAAAAATGAGCTGAGAATATGGTTCTGCAGTTAATACTAATCACTACTTTAATCCTTGTATGTAGCCCATCTAGAAGTCAGAGGTCACATGTAAGCATGCCGATAAAGAGAGCATTCTCTTGTGGTCTTACACAAGAAGTCATGTACTTATCTTATCTGACAGCAAGCAGCCACCTGTTAACACTTCCTCTAAAACAATAAAAAGAAAAAGGCTAACTGTACTGAATAGAATGTGCAGTAGGAAGTGCATCAAGATGACAGCAAGCTACTTTCAGATGTGCTCTGAATGCTTAATGCAGAGCATACTTTTCTAAAGGTTTCCAAACCAGGTTTTGGTGTTAAATCAAGCAGTGGACTAAGTCTTATATATCATTATTGGTATTTTTATGCTAACATTTCAGGTCAATATTCTTTTCTACTCTTGGCACAAGGCCTGAAATTTTGGGGGAGGGGGCCAGTCAATTAGCTCGACCTCAGTATGCAACTGGTACTTAATTTATCGACCCAGAAAGGATGAAAGGCAAAGTCGACCTTGGTGGATTTCAGGTCAGTATTGACTGAATGAAGCCCAGTGATTTGCTGATGGTTATATTAACACCCAAGGCAAATTCATTCCTTTATGAGAATCAAACTGTTTTCCTAATACATAGTAGACAAGAGACAAATACCAAAATGAATTACTATTGGTTCTTAAAAGTTAGGTGAGCTGATACATTGTAGAATAAAGTTCTTTCACTCTGAAACTCAATGAGATTCCTGATTTGAACTCTGGGATATTTCGCCTCTTGATAGTATGTTGCATATAGGAAGAGGTGCCATACATATCTAATATATTATGCCTCTTCCCATGAGGAACCTTCTGAATGGTTGCCCAACCTGTTAAAACTAGCAGCTAAATATCCTTCAAGCTTAAAGAAGAAAGCACACAGTGGATATTATAGTTTTAGAAAGACTTTCTGAAGATATTTCAAATGTCTGCTTGATCAGAATAGACATGGAACTTAATAATACTAGCAATATACTATACTGACTGTCAGTGTAGTTAGTATCAGTAAAATATACAGCTATATAGTATAAGTTTAGTATATCAGTAATAAGCCATAAAGATTACTCCTTTAATAGTTCTCTACTATATTTAAAATGCAATAAAGGTAGGTAGGAAGGAAATCAATGGTATTATGAGACTTGTATGTAAGGGTAGCTTGCACTACAAATGAATAGGACAGGTTTAGCTTTAAAACATCAATAAAATATCTTGTGTGTATCATACTTTAAGCAGTAGCCTTTGTTATATCTTTATTCAAGTAAAGTGGACTTGGCTTACCTCCTAACTAATAACAATCACAATTTATCATAGTAGTTTTCATTTTGCCTGCTTCAGTTTACAGAGTCTTTGGGAAATATTATCCATATTCAATTATTGTTTTATCCTGGTGGGAATTTATCACTCATCAAATTTAGCTCATGAAACTAGTTCTTAAAAACAGTTTCAGAGGTATTGTACACCTATCATGTATTAATTTTATAAATCTTACTGATGATCTTACGGTGCCTTCAAAGCATTTTAAAAATAACAACAAGATTGTTTGGCATACCTCAGGTTGAAAAGAAAAAGAGAAAACACTTTTTGAAAGTGGATGATTTAAAATACATACATACGTATATATATATATTGTAAACAAAGGGAAAAGGCATTATATAATTCAAGTTGGTTGCATATGACTTAGTTGTTGAAACTGAAAATTTAATTAAATACATTCTTTGCTATGAAAAATAATAAATAAAATATAAAAGACAAGACTGCCTGCTGGAAAGAAACAATCATTTTTGAAACGAATACTTATGGCTTTAAACCATAACATTAATATAAACTTCCGTGTACATATATGTATGTGTGTGTGTGTGTATGTATATATATATATATATATATATATATATATACACACACACACACACACATATACATCAGGGTGCAGTGAATTAATTGTTGTCAAGATTATGCAAAAATGAAAATAACACTGACATCTCATTTTAATAGATATATTTACCTAAATTACATAAAAATATCTTGAAATACTAAAGAGTAAATTTATTCAATAAAATCTCCATTGGCTTCAGTCCCTCCAGACAACATCCAAATCTCCTGCAACTCTTCTGGACGGTTTCTTTGTTTAAGCTGGTGAATTCTGCCATAATCCTTGCCATGAGTTCATCTTTGGTGTTACAAGGAGTTTTGTTGGTCTCTCCTTCAACTAGGATTGCAGTCTGGGGAGTTAGGTGGCCAGATGTTAGGGGTGATGTGGTTGCAGAAATTGTCTGACAGCCATGATTGGGTTCTCCTGCTTGTGTAGCATGGTGTATAGGAAGATGAATTGAGGCATAACGGCGCCGTCACTAGTGATCACTCCAAACACCATGATGTTGACTGAATGTTTGATTTTTATCACACTCAGTACATGTCTTTAGATCGCACTGTCCTCAGATTGACACCCAAACACTCTGAAATGTTCGTATTGGAGCTTCCAGCACAAATGCCAAGCAGTACAGCTTGTCAATTGCAAATTTCTGACAGAGTGAATTGCGTCATGGTGTTGTTTTTCTCACAGATGGTGCCCAGCTGATCCTACTATACTGTGTAGTCAACAAAATCAAAAACATACAATGCGCATGCCTGAAATTAAAAATATAAAATGGTGACAATTTACCCATCACACCCTGTACATATGATTTATACATATAATATATATATGTATATATATTTATAAGTGAAGAAGGGAGTTACTGTAATTAAACTTATTCCATTGTTTACAAATGTTTCTACATGTGGGTGACAAATCAGATATCAAGCATGAATGCAAGAATCAGAACAATGATATAATCATGTCCTCTATATAACGCATATTACATTATGACTTCCACAGTCAATAACTGAATGAACAGATATAATATGAATGGATATAATACAGTCACAAATTGGTTATTTCACTTATATGCATATGTGTGTGTATGTATGTATATATAATTAATTCAACAAACAGAACCGGGTGAAGAAAACACAGATAGCTTTTACCTCTGTTGGCAACAAAAGCTCTCTCTCTTTCTCTCTTTTTCTCTCCCTCTTTATTCTGGGTCGTCTTCTTTCAAAGGCTCCCTCCACTTTAGAGAATGCCACTTCTATATGCAATTGTATTCACCCATACGCATCACATGACCATACCAGCACAGTCTTTTCTCTTGTAAACCACTTCTGATGCCTCTTATACCTAATTTTTCTCTTAACACATTTACATTTTGTTGTACATGCACATTCAGCAGAATACTGGAACATACTAACTTCATTTCCTTCAAGCCCTCACATGTCCTCTGCAGTCACAGCCCATATTTCACTACCATGTATAATACACAAGTTTCATATAAACTGCTTTCATTCTGAGGGAGAAGTCCTTATATAGAAGATATATATTTTTTATTAATATTTGTTTTTATGTTATAAGGAAAACAGTTTCACATTAATCTAGGGATTACTGTATACTTTTGTAGCATACAAGTTTATTTTCAAACAAGGATATTGTTGGCAGTGACTTCGAAGTTCCAACCAGTTAAGCTATTAGCAGTCCAGCGGTGGCTTAACAGACCAAAACTTCAAAGTCACTGTCTACAATATTCTTCTTTAAGAATAGACACACACACACACACATATATAGCATTAATAGAGGTCACAAAAGTGTATTTTAGCATAAGCAGGTTCTAGTCATTACCCTCTGTCATTTTTGTGACCTCTATTAATTTTGTCTTTAGCTTCTAATTGCTAATAAGCCACCCTTTTAATTTGTTATATATATATTTATATGTGAGAGAGAGAGAGAGAAAAGTGTATTCATTCATAATATGTACATACACACTCACACAGACATTCATTAACTCTGTTAATACACTGAATTTTGTGGTTCTAAAAGGCTAAGCATGAAATTAGGACTGGCATAAATTTTCATCTTTCAGTAAGTGAAATAATAATACTCCAGGACATGTTTTGATTAGTTTCTTCCTGTTTCACCATGGATAGAGAGAGAGAGAGAGACACACACACACACACACACACTCACGACAGATAATGAGTTTGAGTGCAGGTCATACACATGTGTATACAATATGCACTTTTATGTGCAGTAGGTTATTGAATATCTTTGCAGCTGTCAAACCTGGCAGTGTTGTCTTATTGTAACCTGCAGTTTCCATCTGTGACATTTTTCAATGTCACTTTCAACTCAGCCTACTTCATATTACCTCACTCCTCCTCTCATTGTATCTTCTCACGCAATAACAGCTTACACAGTGGTAGATGCCAAACACCTCTGTCACATGTTAATAATTATTGCCCTGCATATCAGTGTACAAACTTCCCATTCAGACTTCTCTTGAAGCCGTAAAATTTGTTGGTAATATCCACTTACTCAGCTTATCCAATTCTCACTGTGCACTTCAGATGGATATTTGACTCTCAATGACTCTGTGTGTGTGTGTATATATACATACATATATATATATATATATATATATATATATATATATGGAAACGTGTATGTATTGGTTTATGCATGCACATATAAACTGACAACTATTTATATAATGAAGTGTTTATTTTATATGTGTGGGTGCATATATATATATATATATATATATATATATATATATATATATATTATTATTATATATATAAATTGGACATGGGCTATCATTGTATTCTTTCTTGTCTTGAGGTTCACAGCCAAACACCTGAGTGGATTCGCGTGAAAAATTGCACACATATAGAGACAGGTGCATAGACTGGAATGCACTTTGTATTTTTTTCCCAGCCCCCATACTTACCGAGAAAATCGATTAAAACGTTTTCTAATGGAATTCCCCTGTTTGTTCCACCATTAAAACAACCAGTTGCTCACACAGCTGGCATATACCATTTCACTAGTAAAATTGGGAGTACAAGATAAGAGTCAGCCAAAACGTTATGCTCTCTCTTCTTTCACCACTTTGTGGGGTTAATAATCTTCATCTTTAGTTACAGTTTCTCATTCAAACTACATAATAGGCAGAATTGTCGGATTAAGACAGTAGGGTGTTTTGAGGAAGATTTGGCTTCTATTTCTACCAGGTCTAGCTATGATGTAGAGGTCTGAACTTAATTTTCATTCACATATTTGCATTTCAAAAGTTTAACATAATCTTCTCCATAAATCAACTATCATAAAAATACGCACTCACGTCCATTTCATATATCTTCTTTCACTTTCTGCTCTCTGCAAATAAAATTTTTACGGATACAACTGCTTACAAAAATAGCGATTAATGTATAATTTCTTTCTACATTCATAATTAAATCAATGTTTTAATGATTAGACAGAGGTCCAATAGAATACTTCTCAGAAACAGACTACGTGCATATTCGTTCTTCACAACTCCTGAAGCTGTCTTCTGACAAGGGGATGGAGGTGGGTCAGGAAATTTTCATACAGCTGGAGGCTCCAATCGAAACAGGGGACCCGAAATGATAAGGTTGAGAAACACTGTTATAGATTATGCCTAACCAAAAACAATCATAGCCACATTATCCAAACAGACCGGGTGAAACTGGGCTTCGCTGCTAGTATATATATATATATATATATATATATATATATACCGGAGTAAACACATAAATGTGAAACAAGGTGGAAAAAAGAGTACTCAAATACCAGTGGTAGAGTAATATGCTTTATTTTAAGCAGCAGAAAATTCAACAAAATCTGTTACTCTGAGTTTCTCGTTGCTGTTCATCAGACAGTTTTTGCTAGCAAAAACTGTCTGATGAACGGCAACGAGAAACTCAGAGTAACAGATTTTGTTGAATTTTCTGCTGCTTAAAATAAAGTATATATATATATATATATACACATACACACGGATGGACATTTATATATTTATAGACAGACATGTGACACACACACACACACATACGCACATATGTATATAAGTTTACTTTGTAGCCATATTGGTTTGGATACCATCCTATTGTGTAGCACCTTCTGAAAGTGTCTCTTAGTACACTCTTGGGGTGTCCAATTCCTTGTGAGTGAAATCTAGTTGATATAAATTGTACTGAATATTTGTCATGTGTGTTTAAGTGTGCCTGCATGTACATGTGTATGTATGCACACTGTGTATGCTAGAGTTTCTGCATATCTTTACATTGTCACCATATGACTAAAAGCAGTGACAGTGTTGACATTTGTTGTAAACAAAATGTCACACCACTCAGTTATTTTGATGCATGTGAAGACCAGTGAAATACAAAATACCTTCTTTGAAAGACAGTTGAGAGTTGGCGACAGAGAGGAAATCTGGCCATAGTAAACTAACTCAACAACTTTCATCCAATACATGCTAGCATGAAAAACAATTTACATATGAAAAAATATACATGCAGGTATATTATATCAGGTCTTTAAAGGATGAAATGTCTGATATTGAACTGAAAGTTTATTTTACTTTATCTCACCAAAAAGCTATGTAGTTGATCAAATATGCACCTAAATTATCAATAGAATTTTGCCATTTTGTTGATAGCTTATTTATGCCAGTAGTGAAGTATTCTGGAGAGCAAGAGGTGTTGAAATCACAGAAGGCTGTTTTTGCATCTTCTTCAGATTTGAAGTTTTTTCCTTGCAAAACATTGTCTAATGCTTGGAAAACATGATAGTCATTTAGTGCAGGGTCTGGCGAATATGGTGGATAACAGAGTAGTTCCAAGTTTAATTCCTGTAACTTGAGTAACATTCTTTGTGCAACATGTGGTCAAGTATTGTCTTGCTATAGAATTGGCTTGTCTCTATTGATCAATCTCAGTTGTTCAATTGGAAGTTCACTCATCATTCCATCCAGCTAATAGATGTCTACATCTGCTGTAATTACCAGGTCTCATGAAGCTGCAGTGGATGACACCAGTGCTGGACCACCAAACAGACATCATTAGCTTTTTTTGGGATTGTGTTTTGACACATTGTCTCCATCCAACCACCATGCAGAAGGCTTGTTATTGTTGAAAAGAATCCATTTTGTATCACACATAACAATATGATGCAAAAATGGTTCACTTTTATGCTGTGACAGTAAAGAACACCAAGTTTCAAGATGACTTGTCGTTTGATGCTCGTTTAGTTCAGGTGGTACCCACTTGTCCAGCTTCTTTACCTTACTGACTTGTTTCAGATGGTTCAATACAGTTGGAATTGAAATATCAAGCCTTGCCGCTAACTTACGTGCAGTTTGAGATGTATCCACTTCCACTACAGTTTTCAGTTCATCATTATCCACCTTGGTCTCATGTCTACCATGGGGCTGATTTTCAAGAGAAAAGTCACCTGACCAGAACTTCTCAAACCATTGATGTACAGTGCACTCATTCACCACATCTTCCCCAAACACCTCATTGATGTTTCAAGCCGGCTGGTATGCATTTGTTCCACTATGGTACTCATATTCATAAACACGAATTTTTGATCTGTCCATGGGTTCACAAAAATTGATTTACAAGAGAAACGTCACAATATAACCAGACACCACGAACTGCATTTCAAAAAGTGATTATGTAACTCTTCAATGTTGTAAAACAAAGAATTGTCAGGATAAGACATTCGAGTTAAAGACTGTCAAACTTGGTGCATAAGAAAATTGGACATTTCATTTTTAAGGACCTGATATATTCCCACTTCTATCACCACCATTTTAATGTCCTTTCTGCCATACATGTATGGCTGAGTACATCTCCAGCCTGACCTGTTACCACTTGTCTGATCCATGCATGCATGGAAAAGCGAATGTTAAAATGATGATGTATATATATATCTACACAGCCATACATGTATGGCAGAAAGGACAATAAAATGGTGGTGATAAAAGTGGGAATATATAATATACCTACATTGTAGCCTCTTATCTCTGTTTAATCTCTACCTACTGCCCAACCCCAACACTTCTATACTACAACATCTTATAATGAAGGATGTCACATTGGATTGGTTTATATTCAGTACTCATCCCATTTCTTGCCGCATGTCATTCTTATTGGCATTCATCACTCACTTATCAGGACTTGCTTTCTTACCATCACCCATCTTTATTGTTAACCTTCAATTCACTTCCTGTTTATATTGCCATACATTACTCCCCCCTCCCTCTCTCTCATCAGTGTCTCCTCCAGCATTCCCTTTTCCTCCATTGTGCTGTGTTTCTATTCAGTCTCCTTACCAATAACAATCATGTAACAGCCTATCAATGTTTCTCCTGTCATATTTCATATTTTCTTTCCTTCTCTGTCATCACACTCTGCCATAATAAACTGTAAAGGAGTGAGCATTAGGGAGGGTATCCATTTTCTAGAAAGTGTGTCAATTGGAGTGTATGAGTGAGATGTATGAGTGTTAATCTATCCTATCTAGGGGGACAGCAACAACAGCTCTATATAAGAACTTACTCAGATTGTGATGATGCATCCATCTCATGCCAGCTGGTAAGTGGATGTAAAATAATGATGATGATGAAGTACAAGATTCAGTTACACATACACACACATCAATCATTCATCTACTTCATAAGGTTCAGATTCTTGAAATAGTTTTCTTGCGATCAGTTTACTTCATCCATAGCAGAGGTATTTATATTGATGTACTTCCTCATATAGAATTTTGTGCCTGTTCCTAAATTTTCCAATCTAATTAAAACATCTGTTTTTTGGGGGTTTTTTTATGTCTTCAAGTGTATTTATTACAAGTATTTTCTCCACATACTAGTACATATATATGTACACGGTCTGATCAATAAGTGTCCGGACTGTTGCTATAGTAACAAAGCTAAAGCACACAGAATAAAGCTACTTGGCACAGATTGACCTTGACCTCTGCTGTGCATGTTCACTAAGTTTTAACATTCAAGCTCACTTCTGCTGTTTGCAGCAGTGCTTGGAAGTAACATACTTAACATGTGATCATCACATTGGCTATGACAGAGAAAGTTGTCATGGTGACACCTGCTCAGAGGCGTACGCAAAGTTGCAGAAAGTGTATGGAGAGAAGTGTATGAACCGCACACAAGTGTACAAGTGGCACAGACATTTCCATGATGGCTGAAAAAATGTCGATATTGACAAATGTTGTGGGGGAAACCTGAAACCAGTGCAACTGAGAAAAACATCACAGATGTGCATGCAGCTGTGAGGGGAAAATCATTGAATCACCATCCGTGAGTTATCAGAGGATGAGCAGATTAGTTATGGTTCAGTTTAGTTCATTATCATTGAAGATTTGGGTATGAGACGTGTGTGTATATCAAGTTTGTGCCAAATCTGTTTTCAGCTGACCAAAAAGACACTTGGGTTTCAGTTGCACAAGATTTTGATTGTTTCAAGAACAATGAAAACTTTTTGAAAATTTTGTTTAGGCCTCTGGAGCAGCTATGGCCAAGCTTTTGGCAAAATTTGATGCAGATTCTCTGCTCAGCTTTCTCTGTCATGGTCAATGCAACAATCACACACTACACACATTACTTCCAAGCACTGCTGTAAACAGCAGAAGTGAACTAGAATGTTAAAACTTAGTACACATGCACAGCAGAGTTCAAAGTCAATCAGTGCCAAGCAGCTTCACTCCATGTGCTTTAACTTTGTTACTATGGCAACAGTTCAGATACTTATTGATTAGCCCACATATAGATATATATATACAGTAATTGCTTGCCATATCATGGCTCACCTATCACGCCCTCAGTACATCTCAGATTTTTCTGGCTTATATATGAAAATTTATATTACCGACTCCTCAGTATATCGCGGATTTCTTCAGCTGATAGGTATTTATAGTTTTTTAGATTTTAATTGTTTCTGTGGTAAGATAAGCATTTTTCACACCTAAAAATTAATAAATAGAAATACAGTACAGTACAGTACTGCACTGTATAACACATTAATTAAAATACATATTGTATCATAGATGAGTAAACAAAAAATCGCACATACTGTATGGAAAACAAAACTCAGGAGGTGAGTGTGTGGTGGTGTTTTGCATTTATAATAAAATAAATACGAATTATAAAAATAATTAGAAAGAATATACAGTACAGTACTGTTTCTATTTCACGGATTTTCACCTATTGCGGGGTGTTTTGGAATGTAACACTTGCGAAAGTGAAGGGATTATCATCATCATCATCATCGTTTAATATCCGCTTTCCATGCTAGCAAGGGTTGTATGATTTGATTGAGGGTTGGTGAACCAGATGGCTGCACCAGGCTTCAGTCTTGATCTGGCAGAGTTTCTACAGCTGGATGCCCTTCCTAACTCCAACCACTCCGAGAGTACCACCTGACAGGGGCCAGTCAGGTGGTACTGGCAGTGACCTTGCTCGAATGTTTTTACACGTTCCAGTAAGGCGATGCTGGTAACGATCACGCTCGAATGGTGCCTTTTACGTGCCACTGTATATATAATGTGTTTATGTCTTGGTAGCATTTTATTTTCTATTAGAGCAACATGGAGAACTGCAAGTGTGACATAAAAGAGAACCCATGTTGATTCCATCTTGCTTGTTAATATAATTTGTCCTGTGGACACTGTCAGTGCATTCTGTTGTGCAAAATACAAACAATTGCTTCAGTATGTTAGGTGGTGTCATAATGATTTTATTCTTGATGGTTTCAGTGCATTTCAATAGGATTTCTATTGTTTCTGCTACTGGAATATTCATAAACAGACTTCTATGATGTTACTTACTTCATTGGTTTCTTCTAAGGTTTGTTGAAAACCTTTTCGATGGCCATATATTGTATATCTCTGATGTGTACTATTTGTTAATTTTCAAATTGTTTTGAAATCTTGTGTACGAATATATTTATTTGAGATATAATGAATTGAATGGAAATGTGTGTGTGTATATATATTTATATATGAAAGGGTACTGAGAAGTTCCTGGCTTTAAGGGTATTGCAGAAGGCCTGGTTGGAGGTCCAACCTTCTGAGTTCTGAGCTTAGGAAAACTGAAAGACTGCTGCAGTAAGTGTGCAAATCTGAAAGGGAAATATGTTGAATAAAATCTTAATTAATAATTGATCCTCCTGTATTTCCTTTTACCCAAACCCTGGAGCTTTTCCGCTGCCCCTCATATGTATGTATATATATATATATACTCTTTTACTTGTTTCAGTCATTTGACTGCGGCCATGCTGGAGCACCGCCTTTAATTGAGCAACTCGACCCCAGAACTTATTCTTGTGTAAGCTCAGTACTTATTCTATCGGTCTCTTTTGCCGAACCGCTAAGTAACGGGGACATAAACACACCAGCATCGGTTGTCAAGCAATGCTATGGGGACACACACACACACACACACACACACACATATATATATATATATATATATATATATATATATATATATATATATATATATATACATATATATGACGGGCTTCTTACAGTTTCCGTCTACCAAATCCACTCACAAGGCTTTGGTCAGCCCGAGGCTATAGTAGAAGACACTTGCCCAAGGTGCCACGCAGTGGGACTGACTTACCACACAGCCACTCCTGCGCTTATATATATATATATATATATATATATTTTGAATGGGGATATGATTTGAGGGGGAGGGGTGTTTTATTTTGTTTGTTTGTTTGTTTTTACTGTCCTGTAATCAAGTGCTGTGATTTATTATGCCTTCATTGGAAGGAAAAAGAGAGACCCCTATTCATATAGCTATTGCTAAAAATAATTTATTCAGTTTAATTTTCAATCTATTCATATTATCTTCCGGATGCTTTCTAAATTTGTTTTTGCCATTGAGTAAGTTGTAAATTTTTGCAAATCATTAATTTTCATTCATGATTATGGATATGTTACTTTTGTCAGTTTCACTATTTTGGTGAGTTTTTTTGGTTTTTTTTTTTTAATTTTTTTTTTATTATATACAGCAACAGTATCCCAACCTTTTCTGCCTTGAGACACCCTTGCCAAGCCATTCAAAAATCCACAGCACCCCTATTACGAAATCTAATATGACAGTTGTCTTTTGATTCAACATCAATATAACAAAACTTTGTCCCTGAATAACATCTGTGTAAGAAAGCTATGGCCTTGGAATTGGTAATAAACATAAAATAGATGACAATACAAAAATGTAATGGACAACAATACAAAATATAAGATGACAATAATATTTATTGCTAAAATAGCATCAAAATATATTTTTAACTCTAAATGATCAATCATGATACCACATACATATACATATCTCGCAGTAGCCCAGGGTGCCACAGCACACTGGTTGGGAACCTATAATGCAGAGTTTGTTTAAGTTATGCATTGAGTATTTGTTAATTGCTGTGGGCATATGATTTTTATTACATTCACTTCAGAACAAGTATTGATCTTTATCATCTATATTTATAAGGCTTTTTCTTTCAAGATTTTCTAGGGTTTTGCAGAGTAGTTTGATTTTGAGTTTTTTTTCTGTTTTGATCATATTTTTGTTGAAATGGAAATTAGTACCTAGTTTCAAAAGCATAATTTGATCAAGGTTGAACACATGATATTTGAGACTGAGAAAGTTATTTTAGATAGTGTTGTTTTTTAGGTAGATTGCTTTTAGATAGAGCATGGTTTGCTTAGTTTGTTTGTATTTATTGTCCAATTCTTCATGAAAGAGAAATCTGAATATTATCAAAACTATATATTTTCAGTGAATGTCTGTAACTTAGTGATTTATCCCATGCTAGCATGGAAAGCAGACGTTAAATGATGATGATGATGATTTTTATCAATTTAATTTTTGCTTTTATCATATAGTATTTCTCTTGGGTGTTGCACATGTAGGACTACATTATCCAACATCCCTAATTTTTCAGAATGATAGGATGTTGAGGGAGATTTGGTTGTTATTTCTAGCAGATCTGCTGACCAGCTAGATGCTCTCTTGTCTTTGATACACTGTATGAAAAAAAAAGGATATAGTTATGAGTTGAATACATTTGATACTGGCTGAGCTGGTGTTTAACAATAACTATATCACCCATCTAATGAAAAAGCCTCTGTGCAATCACTAAAGCTGCTAATAGCTGCCAGACCGCCCTCAACTCATACCCAAAACAATTTAAGAAAGGCTGGCACAATGAGCAATGTAGTTCTAGATACAGCTTCTGAATGAAAAGTGGGATAGTCACAGGTTGACTGCTTTTAATTAAAGCTGATCTAGGACTTAATAATAACATCAAATGGCCCAGTATTAACTGATAAAAAAAAAATCCTGCAAAACATTTATTATTTTTCTTTCACCTCCTTATTTTAACTGCTCTACTTCTTGTAACTTAATACATTTTTATACATATTCTGGAACTTCTTTTGTTATTGATCTGTTGGACATCTGAGATATTATATGCAACCTTAGAAACTTTATACATACTTCAGGTAAAATCTGGTATCTGAGAAACTTGTAATGGTCTGTGTTGGCAGTGATTAACCTATAGTAAAGTTCATATAAAAGTTTGATTAGTTATATGTTTAAGAAGCTAATGCTTTGGTTCTCTGCTCTTCATCTGAAATTGAGAAAGAGGAAGTGCTTTTACTATTAGGGTATGGACAAATAGCTTAGTATGAAACATCTGCTACCAAAGCTCTATCTTCATTTTATGCCTCTTCCTCATTTTTGGACAAAGGGCAAGTTTGAAACATTAGGCAAATATTTGGTTGATAAAGAGAACAGGTGAATGAGGGAGTAAAATAAAAAGGTCAATATTGGGAGGGAGATGGTGGTGAAGATGTTCAAGGACATGCCCTTGAGGGATATTGGGGTGGTAAGAATTAGTGGGGTGATAGAGGGGTTTGAACTGGATGGATGAATGGACAAGATGGAAGTGACTGAGGCAAATGATGGAGGAATATAGGAGAGGCTTGGGAGAAGGGATGCAGTAGGTATGTGAAAACATTAAGGGTGTTAGCAGATAAGTGAGATGCTAACAACAGAGAACAAAGTAAATATACATACACTAAACTGGTTTCTTTCAGTTTCTTTCTACCAAATCCACTCACAGAGCTTTGATCAACTTTGAGGCTATAAGTGAAGGCACTTGCCCAAGGTTCTACTACACAGTGTACTGAACCCAAAACAATGTGGTTGAGAAGCAGACTCCTTAGCTATGAAGCCAATGCCTGTGCCTATGTATGAGTGTGCTTGTGTGTGTGTAGATACAAAATATATATACAGAAACACATATTTAAATACTTAACTGTTGTAGCTAATAAATTCACTACTCCTTTTTCTTCTTCCCTTTTTATTAATGAAATATTAGAGTAAATATATATGCTAGGAGCTTTGATTAAAACCACCTTTGAGTTTTATATTAAATATGGCTACATCATGTCAAAATTATTGGTTTTGAGAAGCCTATCAGTAACAGAATTCTGTTTTCAGACTTCCTTTTTCTTTTTCTATTTTTGTTTTTAATCCTCCTTTTTCATTGATTTATTTTCATCTGAGTCTAGTCTACATTTTATTTTATATATTTTTTTTATGTGGTTTAAACTAAAGTAACCTTGACATCACTTGCTGGTATTTTACTTTATAGATTTAAGTTGAAAAAGAAATTCAATTCTTTGAGTTCTTTTAAACACACCAATACATCACCTTGTGATATCCCTTTAAATTTGATTAGCTTCTGAACATATGTTGGTGAAGAGTAGCTTCAATCAAAACACATTGTGCTATTTGTTTATATTCTTTTGTTCAAATCTTGCGCTGGTTGACTTTGACTGTTATCCTCCCAAATAAGTACCACTTCACAAAAACTGGGGTTGAACACTTGTAGTATGGTCATGTGACTACAGTAAAAGTTTTATATTTTATTGCAAAATTAGAAAAAAATTTATAAAGTCGATTTTTTTTATAATTATAAGGACAAGTCAGAGTGCTGGAATAACTGAAATGATAAACTACCAGACAAAATGACTTGCACCATTTCTATTTCTTTAATTTCATTGTGCTCTTCAGAGTGAAACTGCAATTCTGATTCCATGAAACACTGTGCTTTGTAAAGAATAAACCATTCCAACTGCTTTAGATACCACCACTCCATATGCAATTCTTTATCCTGTTAGCAATTAAATTGGCCATATCAATCCTAAATATTCTTCTTGTTTTATAGCCAAACAGGCCTGATCTGTCCTCTCATACCTATCCTACAATGTTATTCTAAAATAATGACATCGTTGAAATCTCAGAGTCATGAGATAATGCAGGATTGATTCGAAACAATAGGATTAAATAAGCATATTTGACAGAGTAATGTGAGTGTGGTTAAGGAGCTCACTTTGTAACACAAGTGAATTCAAATAGTCTCTCTATTGTTAGCATGGCAGTGCTTAATAATACACAACAAAAGAGTTAGTCAACAGACACAATCAGCAGTGTGATTGATAAAACGCTTTGTGGAATTTGGTTATAATTAGTTTTATATTTTGAGGTTTTTAGTTGTCTTTCATTCCATCATAGTCACTGAAGAAATAAGTAGCAGTCATATGTTGGAGTCAGTTTAAACATCTATGCTCAATTACACCAAATTTGTTGGCTTTGCTGACTATGTTTATCATTCAGTGTAGTAAAGCATAGTTTTCACATGTGATTGTTGAAATTCTTATGTCTACAAAAATACCACCACAGGCCTAGTAAATATTTCAGGATATGCTGGCAGAGGAGGGTGAGTGGAGCAAGAGTAGGAGCAGGTGTGAATGTGATTAGTTCCATACCATTTTCATGCTTAATTAAGTGGTCATTTCTTAGATGACGAAAGAAAGAAAAAGAAAATCATGAAGTTAAAAATATTAAAAATAAAACATTGACCGTATTCAAATTTCTGCAATCACGAATTCTCTTCAATATGAGTCATATTGTTTAATAGATAAAAAAAAAAATACAATTCTATTACAAAATTATTACATTAATAAAATTTTACTTTTATCATCATCATCATCATCATAGAAACTATTGCTGTTCTTGTTTTTATATTAACATTGTTATTTTCTGTCGTGGATGAGGCATACACACACACACACACACACACACATATACATATATATAAATATATCATCATCATCAATACCTGTCTTTCATATTGGCATGGGTCGAATAATTTGACAAGATTTGATGAGTTGAAGGACAATACACACACACACATGTAAAATAGCTATATTAGATTTTATTTCTTTTACGATTGTTTATTTAAAGCTGCCACAAGTATTTGTGTGGGTCTCCTTACATGCACATCTCACATGCACTTATGGTGTGTAATGTGTACTGCACCTATTGATTGTATAATACTCTTTATAGGCACAGAAGTGGCTGTGTGGTAAGTAGCTTGTTTACCAACCACATGGTTCCGAGTTCATTCCCACTGCGTGGCACCTTGGGCAAGTGTTTTCTACTATAGCCTTGGGCCTGCCAAAGCCTTGTGAGTGGATTTGGTAGGCGGAAACTGAAAGAAGCCCGTCATATATAAGTGTATATATATATATATATGTATATATATGTGTGTTTGTGTGTCTGTGTTTGTCCCCCCAACACTGCTTGACAACCGATGCTGGTGTGTTTATGTCCTTGTAACTTAGCGGTTCAGTAAAAGAGACTGATAGAATGAGTACTAGGCTTACAAAGAATAAGTCCTGGGGTCGATTTGCTCGACTAAAGGCGGTGCTCCAGCATGGCCACAGTTAAATGACTGAAACAAGTAAAAGAGTAAAGAGTACATACATACCTGACTTTTACTGTTTCTTATTGTTGATGCTGTGGAGGCAATGATAATAATATATACAGTTGTGGCAGTGGTGGTGGTGGTGGTAGCTGCTTACATTCACAATGACGGTAATAGGATAAATATGGTTATGATAGCAAGGTAGAGATGATAGTGATGGTGGTGTTGGTGCTGATGTAGGTGATGGTTGCAGCAGCAGCAACAAACATGATGAGGACAGTTGTGATGACAGTGACGATATCTGAGATGGTGATATTGCTGGTTTCTTGGGGTAATATGATTATAGACTGATGATGGCAGTGTTTAAAGATTCAATGGAGATGGTGAAAATGAAAGTACCCATGCTGGTGGTGATGATCATTGATTGCAAAAGTGCCTACAATAATAGTGGTTATAATGCTGCTGCTACTGATGATGATGATGAGTGGATATTATGAATGTCTGAAATCAATGAGCTATATTTATATCACTTTTTGTTTAACCCCAGGTCAACTTTTATCAGGCAAACATACAATCATGTGATTATGAAACCAGCCTGTCTTATTTTAGATATGTATAATAAGTAGGTTCATTTTCAAATTAGATTTCAAGGAGATATTTCCAGTAGCCTGAATGACCACATAGGAGCTTCCTTTTAGTGCTTGGTGTTTTCCAGTTACTTGTTAGTATACCCCACCCTCATATATATTATTTATATATGTATGTGTGCAGGTGTGTATCTCAGAATAGGTAATTCATATCCCTGTGTCGCATGAGGCAACTAAAAGGGCATTCAGTTATAATAAACTAACTCCAAACAATATATCCAACCTATGTCAACATAGAAGAGCAGATATAAAATGATGATGCTTATATATATATATATATATATATATATATATATATATATATATATATATATAAAAATCATCATCATCATCATCACCAGCATCATAAAATATATATATGTAAAATTTTAAATTATATTTCATATATATAGTTTCCACTTCATCCTGTATTTGTCTGTTATCCTTCTGTTCCTTATCCTTTAGGGTTTCTCTCTTAGCATTACCCATACTTTTGTTTCTGTCTGGTCCTATTTATTTATTTATTTCATTTTTTATTCCTTGTTCATCCACTAACACTCTCATCTTGAATTACTTTTATCCATTTTCTTATGTCCATTTCCGTATTACTTGCTCATCCATTAATTCCTTGTACCTCTCGTTTTGTTATATTTATACATCATCATTGTCGTTTAACGTCCGTTTTCCATGCTAGCATGGGTTGGACGGTTCGACCGGGGTCTGGGAAGCCAGGAGGCTGCACCAGGCTCCAGTCTGATCTGGCAGTGTTTCTACAGCTGGATGCCCTTCCTAACACCAACTACACTGTGAGTGTAGTGGGTGCTTTTTACGTGCCAGGGGAGGCTGGCAACGGCCATGATCGGTTGGTGCCTTTTACGTGCCACCGGCATGGAAGCCAGTCAAGGTGGCGCTGGCATCAACCACGTATGGATGGTACTTTTTATGTGCCTCTGGCACATAAAGCCAGTCAAGGCGGCGCTGGCATCGGCCATATATATATATACATACATATTGGTGTTGTTGGATGCTTTCACTACTTTCATGAAAGAGTGTTCAGCAAGACTCAGCTGCTAAAATTAACCATCACCCTATATCCACATGAATACAGGATCAACGCTGAAGTGGAAAGGAAATGAGGTTGATACTGGTGTCTTGGTTTGTGTAAAACCCTAAAATGAGCAGCTAAAATGCTGAATGGCCTCACCTATTCTAAGTCCATTGGAGTGTCTGTGAAAGACCTTCTTCCAGAGACAATTCCATACCCTGCTAATTAACCCATATCTGGGGACCTGACAGGTGTTACAAACCTTGGTTAGGGTAGACCCAGGAACAGTAAGAAGTAGTTCCACACTCTTCAAAACATTGGAACTCCTGAACCAGAGCCCCATCGCTGGATGTAGCTCCTATGTATATGTAAATATGCATGTCTATTTGTATACATGCATAGATGGATGATGTGAAACTAGTACAGTCATTAGAGATTTGAATACAATACCATGCAGTGTTATTTCTGGCTCTTTGCATTCTGAGTTTAAATCCTGTTTAACTGCATGTTGATGTTCATCTTTTTGAGAATCAATGAAGTAAGTGCTACATCACATGGTTGTAAAGCAAATTTGTTAACCACATAGTCATGTCTGTACTTATATATATATATATATATTGGGTTGGCAAGAATTTTATTTATCACAGATAGGTAGAGTTACAATTTTTTTGAATGACTTTTGTCAGTGTTATGACTTTTCCTTTCGACATTTGACAGCCATTACTTTTAGCTTACTTTAGAAGCAAATTGCACATAATTTTGTTTAGAGCTGTCAATTTTAACATGGAGTGCAAAAACGAGCATTTTCACCATATTTTGCCTTTTTTATTTCTGTAAAGTAAGAAAGCTGCTAAGGTTCAGAATGAGATGTTTGAAGTTTATGGTGTTGATTGCTTAACAGAATGCACATGTCAGAAATGGTTTTAAAAACTCCATTCTGGAGATTTTTCACTCAAAGATGACCAACGTTCTGGTCGACCTACTGAAGTTGATGATGACCAAATCAAAGCCATAATTGAATCTGATTGTCATATAATTGTGCAAGAGATTGCTGAGAGGTTAAATGTATCACACACAACAATTGAAAATCACTTAAAATGTCTTGGACTTGTGAAGAAGCTCGATATTTGGGTTCCACATAAATTGAGAGAGAGATTCATTTAACAATGAATCAATATTTGCTATATGCATCTCAAACGCAATGCAATCTACCTGTTTATTTTTTAATGAATCATCACTGGTGATGAAAATGGGTTGTCTACAATAACACCAATCGAAAACAATCATGGTCCAAGCCTAATGAACCTGCACAAACCACATCAAAAGCTGAATTTCTTCAAAAAATGTCATGCTGTTAATTTGGTAGGATTACATCCAAGGAACTAAATCAGTTCATATGTTTACTGTCAACAACTAATGAAACTGGAGGAAGCAATCAAAGAAAAATGGCCAGAATTGGCAAACCGTGTAGGAATTGTGTTCCACCATCTTTGCTAACTCATGAAAAACTGTTGGAGCTTGGTTGGGAAGTGATGTCACGTCCATCACATAGCCCTGGCCTTGCCCCATTATATTACCATTTATTTCAAAGTTTGCAAAATTCTCTGATTGGTAAAACTTTCAATAATGATGACAAACCTGAAATTACACCTACTCCAGCTTTTGGTTGATACGGACCAGTAGTTCTATGAGCACGGAATCATGAGGTTACCAGAAAGATGGCAAAAGATCATCAAACAAAATGGAAAATATAAATTGATTAAAGTTCATTCTTTGTATGAAAAAAAATGACTTTTATTTCACACTAAAAAACAGTGATTACTTTGCAAACAGGAAAAATAGAACCCAAAATATGAGTATGTGTATATTTTTATTAATATTTAGCAGAAGCAACGAAGTAACTCAAGGGCCGAGAGTTTTGTGTTGGCACTTATCAAACTGTATATCAATCAGTCAAAATTTCCTTTGGTCAATGAAACTAAACAAGAGCAGTTGCTCTTGTTTATAGAATTTGGCAAACAAATTATTTGTTCATGTATGCTGTTGTCTGCCAGATTGATAATTATCATGTGTGCATAGAACAGTGAAAATCACAACAATGAAGTTCATATTCATTCTTAATATATTCCAGCAGATTTGCACATGAATATGTTAATCACTGTTGTATTTCACCTTTGAAGAACACTTTATTTCAGGCGATATGTGTTGACAACACACATGATTCATTGATAATCAGCAATTAATTTGTTGGCTCATTTCTATAATTGATTTGATTAGAATCATGGATAAGGAGAAGCTTTGATTGAAGAGACACAAACTAGGCCAAAACAGCTGATCTCAAAATCCCTTGACATCAATGAATTAGTGTGTGTATATGCGCACATGTGTGTGTGTGCATATATATTATATAAATATATATATATATATATATATATATATGTGTGTGTGTGTGTGCGTTTGTGTTAAAAAAAAAACAGCTAATAGTGAAGGATAATCAATCTGGGCAAAATACTTCATTAGCTGTCTGTTGACATACCAGGTTAACAATATCGTTTAGATTAATGAAGAACTACAAGTATTCTTGTGGCAGGGTCCTAGATCATAGTTCATCATAATTTTATTTTGTAAATCCATGGTTGGGCTCCAGACAAACTGGCTTTTACACAGATTGATATATAAAACAAGGTGTAAATAATGGTCACTATATTTTTTCTTTATTAGAGCAAATATTATTCTAGTACAGGAAAAGTAGGTAATGACCATATTTTATACCTTGTCTTATATATTTGTGTGTGTGTATATATATATGTGTGTGTGTGTTAACAGTTTGATACATCTCAATATGACTTAAAGTTTTGTGTACACAGGACACATCCATCTCATCAAATACCAGAAGAGGGAGTGATTTGAAGCAAATTCAAGATAGCTTTTAAGATGTTAGGCCTCTACTGGTCAGCTCAGGTCACTTGGTGTTAATGCTGTGGAAGTAACAGCAGCTATTTTCTTCATTCTTAGGCCCATGTGCTGAGATAGGATGTTGACAGGATGCTGTCACCACATTGGTGACAGACTGTAGTATAACATATTTAATGACATTGGTTCATTGCCAACTCTGTCTCCAGGAGAGATTTCACATACTCTACCAAACTACATTATCTATCAACAGGAAGAATGAATTTTAAGCCACTGGTAGCTGACAATCCAGATATACCACCCTAGGCATAGCATTTCCACAGAACACACAATGTCAATGTATTCATTCCCTATTGCCCATATACACTATAGCCCTATTTATACATATGTGTTTGTGTTTGTGTGTGTGTACACGTGTGTTTCTGTATTTGTTTGTGTGTGTGCACTGTATGAAAGTTGCAATCTGAGTGCAAATGTTGGTTTTTGTCACTTCTCTCAGTGTATTTTCTGCTCACTTCACATCTTTAAAGATATGTGAAGTAAACGAGCTTTTATTTGAAAAACAGCTAAGATTTATGACAGGAAGAGCATCCAGTTGTTAACAATGATTCAATGGCATATTCATTCAAACGAGGTTAGCAAGGCAAAGCAAACACAAATGAATGAACAGTGTGTATGTGTGTGTGTGTGTAGAGAGAGAGAGAGAGAAAGATGAAATAAAAAGTTTCTTTGGTTTGTATGCCATTGGGAGAAGATTTTCCATTGGAAACTCTTTTGCCAATGGCATATGAACTTATGTAACTTTTTACTTAACCAGTAAATACCAGTTTCTGCCAACATAGACTGCTTCTTGTCCCCCTGGATTCTACTTCTTTTTACTTGTATTTATACATGCACACATATACATACACACTCACATACATAAAACATACATACATACAGACAGACAGACAGACACAAACAGACGGACAGACAGACAAATTTTTGTGTATATGTTTTGTAATTCTGTGTATATTTTTAGTCACCTATATAATGATTAGTTCAAAGTTACAGCAAAAGGTGAGAAATACAAATTCTTGTTATAGACATGATTTACATAAGTCCATTTGTATTATAACTTCTGTTTAACAATGCCATATATATTCATAATAAATTTGGTACAATTTTTAGCAATTTGCATACGATGAGAGTCTAACTTTAAGAAATGTTAATTTTGCCAAAAAATTAATCAAATACAAGAAAATGTAAATTTATGTGAGTTAATTTCTGTTTGACAAATATAAATACAAAAGAAAAAGTACAAGTCAGCAAATTTTCAATATGAATATTGTATAATTCAAAATTAACAAATAACATACAAAATAAAGTAAGCTTCAAGTATTTATAAAGCGGAATGAAAATCATTAACTGAATACAAAAGCAAAACAAAATAATAAAAATAAAATAATTATTTGTCGGCCTGGTTAGAAACTATGACAGTAGTTAGTCAATAAATTAGTCAATTAATATGTAAATAAATTCTAAAACTACTTATTGATATTGTGTGTTTGAGAAATTTAGATTGAGAAAATTTCATGATTACTCTTTATACCACAAAGATGACACTGATTCATTAACTGATTCTGTATCTGTTAAATGATGTAATGGTAACATTTTGGAAATGAAATTCTCTGATGTTTCTACACAAAAGAAGACAGAATTATTCTTAAGTGACTGGTAAAGGATGAGTGCTATTATTAAAAATTTCTGGCCAGAAAGTAAAGTAAGTACCTGAATTCCAAAAGGGTGAAAAAAAAGAAAAAATCTGTATGTTCCTTGATCAGCCCTTTATTCTGTCAAACACAAAAATGACCAAGTAAGTTGTCTTATAAAGGTTATGCATACAACATAGGATATCATAACAAGGAAGATGAGGATTGTAAAACAAGCATATAGTCTTCTGAAGCAAATTGATGAATCAATCATTAAAATTATCATGATTTAAAATACTAGCTACAGTTATATTGAATAACTTACAGTCTGTTTAACCAGCTCTTCTTTGTAAGACAGCAAGTTTAATGGTTATAATATATTAATAAGCAGGAATGGGCAGAAGAAGCATCATGGAACATAACATATAAGCTGCTGAGAAAGCATCAAGAAGGCTCTGAATAAAAGGCAGTAATTAGTAAGGTTAATAGAATGCTACTTGGACACAGGCCGAGGCTTGTTCAGCCTAAGTCTGTTAACATGGATGAAGGTATACGTTCTAAAACCCAAAACACCCAATGACCCAATGTGTATTCAAGTATTGCATCTGTGTGTATACATGTTGAACTGCTTAATGTATTTTTTATGTTGTTTCAAAATAATAATAACATAACACTGAATATTTTGAGTAAGTCATAGCACATTACATCTGCAACCAGTTACAAGTATAAATCTGCTAGCCTCCCGGTAAAATTGTAGTACTACATGTTTTCTCGGAAGTAGTATAGAGCAACCAGTAAACACTATATTGTACGCAGATACACATCTGGCAAATTTTAACAATATAAAACGATATGGAATTTCATACAGTGTGTTTACTAAACAAACACATCAAAAAGGTAAAGTTCATATATATATAGATATATAAAATACAAAATGGGACAAAAACGCAAAACATCCGAACAACTAGGTGATACAAAAAAGGACAACAAAACATCCAGATAGACGATCCAAAGAAAACAAGGACAGGTCATTCAAAGCCCTCTATCCTCAGTCAAGAACCAGATTATCCTCACAATTTCGGCTGATTATTCTTGAGATTGCTCTAATCTGGCCAACCCCAAGGAAAAGCTAAGCTAAGAGCATTAGATTCTTTGGAAGAAAGCAGCAAATGTATACAAAAACAAGGACAGAAAAAAATGGACAAAGTTACACAAATATAAATACAATAATAAATATAATAATAATAATAACAGGACATATATGCTTGTAAAAGCATATATACTCCCACCTAATGACAGAGTTAATTAGCTATTGAACCTAATCATGGAGTTATCGTTCTCAGTTTGTATTCTATATTTGGGGTTAGACAGACAGGGGTGCATACATATACAAACACACGTTCATATACATACATAGAAAATACACAAACACAGACATGCAAGCACATGAATATGCAGGAAACATACATACAGATACACACACATACATACATATACATACATATGCATACACACACATATATACATACATACACATACATACATACACACATACGTACATGCATGCATAGGCACACACACACACACACACACACAGACTGACCCACTCACATGTGCACAAACAAACAAAAAGGAACACAATGTAAATAACAGACAGTCAAGACTATTGAAAAGGTTGCAAGATGCAATGAAAAATTTAAGAAAATAAAAATAAGGAATAAGTGGAAATTTTACTAGTGAGTGTGTTAAATAATAAGGCACAAAAGGAAAATGACTCTCCCCAGACAACAGAATAAATTATAAATCAACTAGACTAAATATCTCTATCTCTCATGCATATCAATATTATAAATTGTTAAATATACTTTTATATAATGAAATTCTTGGTACATCCATTGCATGGTGTTGCATATAATCTGAATTTTGGCAAAATTGTCAGAACTATATCTGAAACTGTATAATATATAGTTCATTATTAAGCTGCCCTAAGCTGCTTTATTTCTAGCAAAAGAAGTGACTTCAGTGAAATTTCTGTCATTGATAAATTAGATCAAAACGGAAGTGGATGCTTAAAAATTTCTCCCTAAACTGCTATGAACATATCTATTCTTTCTTTTGTTTCTTTGACAGAATACATATATTCAGGAAATTCAGTTAAGACTAAGAATATTACCGTTTTGATAGCTTACTAATTTCAACAAATCTCTGTTTGTGTGTATCTGTTAACTGTTTTGCTTGAAACGTTATATTTTTTATGGTTTTGTTTTTCCACCACTTGTGTGTAATAACATCAAAATATATATATAAACCTTTTGAGTTAATCACACATTATTGCAAGCTATAATTTTGAAAGGTTTTTCTTTTTATATTTTATTTTAAAATCGCGATACAACACCATATTGATACTAGACAGAGATATGTTAATGCACATAGACATAAACATGCATCCTCTCTGTCACTCTGTATATAAACAGCAAAAGGTTTTTCGGTGGACAAATAGACAGAGAGTGAGAGAGAGCTTTCTCTTTTGAATTAGGGAAAGTGCAGTTGCAAACTAATTTCAAGAATATAGACATAAACAACTGGTAGGTTTAGAAATGGAATCTCTCTATCAAAAACTTTAAGGTTAATCATTAAAAACACATAACCTTATCAACCTTCCTTGATAAAATTACTTTTTGTCAATCTCTTTTATTACTTCTCATTGTATCAAGTCTTCATTTATTTTTAGTTTTTGATTTAATCAACATTATTTTTTCTTCAAATATTTATTTTATTTATAGATTATATTTTGTAATGATAAAATATGATTTGAATATTTTTATATTTTTAGTTTTGTTATCATTTATTTCTTGCCTTCCAATATTATGATAGCTGAAGGACATTATCATAGAGAGTGAGTAATGGAGTTCATTCAATTATGTTGTCCCTTATACATTACTTGCACTTATTTTACCAACTCTAAAGGTATGAAAGGCAATGATTGTCTGACCTAGTAATATCTAAGTTCAGAATGTAAAGGAACCTAACTAAATACTACAAAGCATTTAAGGTAAAATCTATCTCAGTGGGATCTGAAGTCAGAAAGTAAAAAGATGTAAGTCAATGCCAAAAGGCATTTTGTCCCATCCTCTACCAATTCTGTCAATCTACAACCACAGTATCAGATACAGCTGTGAATCAAAAAAGTAAAAATTGTGTTCAGTCCATTGTAATAATAACTTGTTTGGTTTTTGGATATTTTTTCATATTTCTCTGTGCTTTATTTGTAAAAACGTAAATTATGAGATAATTCCTCAAATTTTAACTGAAAGTTCGCTTTCAGAAAGAAATTTTTTATAGAAAATACTTTTAGAAAAAAGATAATTTCATGAAAATATTTTTTTAAAAATCTATTACTGAATTACAAACAATTACTGCTATGCAGTTGCACAACCTACTAATATAATCTCATTCAAACCACACACTATTGTTTAAAAATTAGAAAAAAAAAGGAGACACATTTGATAATGTAGTCATAAATACACTGTATGAAAAATGAGTTAGGTTGGTTATGACTGGAATGTCTTTCATCATAAGTCTGTTAGATTAAAGCTAACCGGTGCTTGTTTTTAGTTTCAATAGATTTTAACCCTTCCTTGCAAAATGACATGGCTAAAATATCAGTCCACCATTTTGGAGCTAGAAAGAAGACAGAAGTCAAACTTACTTTATTTAAAAATAAACACACATACATGGATGTGCGTAGATATACATGTTTATAGATACACACACACAAGCACTGGGAATAGGCATAACTGTCTAGGTTTTGACAAAATAGAACTGAACTACAGTGAAATAATTTACATGCTCAAACAATTACCCAATTGGTCAGAGCAGAGTGTATGCACACACATGCCTTGCCCGCCACCACCAACACATACGTAGCAGTGTACCGATGATTAAATGCTAATTATTTCCATTTATTTAGCCAATTATGATTCAAACTTCATATGAATAGAAAAGGAATTTTCAACTTTTTTCAATAGAAGTTTAAATTTAGCCTAATGCAATTTTTGACAGAATTGACAACAATAAATAAAAAGAAAGAAAAAACATAATTGAACATATTTAAGGCATGTAATTTTTCTCAACAAGATGGAATGTGTTCATTAATGACAAAGAATGAAATCATATGACATACTTGGGTAGGTACCCAGAATTTCTTAAAACAGAATTATTACAACAAGGTATTGAATCTTTTATAAGTTTGACGAACTCATTATCTGGAACTTCATTCTATGTGTTGCCTGCATAATATTTCAGTTCATTCAGTTTCTTTATTGCATATTTGTGTTGACTTATGTCCAGAGATTGTACTGGCCACAGTAGCACTAGAATTTTATTACTTTTCATGAATTGCTTGGTTATTCCTCTGGTATACTTTAAGTTGTCATGCTTAAACATCCATGACTAACCCAAATGGTTCTTGGTAAATGGGAGCGTAATCTTCTTCAGATTGGCTGTACTGTTCATAATAGTCTGTTGCAGCCTCAAACCATGATATCATGACCAATCTTTTAATACTGGAAACATGCACTTTCAATGAAATTCTTCTCCTGTCCAATGCCAGTCATATACTCAACTCTCAGAGCTGAACAATTTAGACTTCAGAAGTTTGTCTTAGATATAGTATAATATTGAAAATTAAAGACTGTTTTATTTATTGTTTTTTTTGTTTGTTTTTTTTTTCGAAACTGTTCTTAAAATTAAATGATATTCATTTTTGTGGCTTTATTATTACTGTCAATAATTACATTAAGCTAATTAAAATTTCCATGTTTAAATTTACATCATTTCAATGTAAAAGACATTCTCTTTCTATTTACATGTGTAGTTCAAATCATAAGTGATTAAACAAACAGAAACAAAGTGGCAGCATCATCCAAGCGTTCATCCATTCATCTGCACATGCATGCATACATACTCGCATGCACATGCATGTATTTCATTAGTCATTTCAATAGTGAGTTTCCTTGCCGATCAGTTTTGTTGAAGTATTAGGAATGTTTCCAACCTAAAATATATCGTTAATTAAATCCATTTTAACTCTTCTCCTTCAGTTCTTTTATCAGCTAAACTGAATTTTTTATTTTATTTTTGTTATTTTATTTTATTTCCCATTTTTGCAAATGAAATCAATGCTATTATTATTATTATTATTATACTGTCATTGTTATAGGATCTCTGAGTGAAAAAGGATAAGATGGATGGTTTATATCACCACAAGTACTCTAGCTACTACCTAGTTCAGTGGTATCTGATTATTGTCAGGGTTAACATACCATTTTTTGTTGAAAATTCTCAAAATATATGTTGTTTTTTTGCTCCTCAACTCCTGGAAAATGTTTTCTTGCCTTGTCCTATCTCTCTCTCTCTCTCTCTCTCTCTCTCTCTCTCTCTAATAAACTGTTATAAGTAAAATTATGTGCCCTTATCCAGATATAAACAGTTGATCTTACTACAACAATGACCACCACCACTGACTATAACTGTAAGTTTTGAACTTATGACCATGTTCTCAGAAGTATTCCAGCAACTTAATCATACAGTCACTTGTGGCTTCTACCTAATACACTCAACTTGCTAGAGATAGCAGCCAAATTTCCCTTATGCCATCTTAAGAAAAAGTGGGACTTGTATAATGTGGTTCTCTATATTTTGTGTGCAAGAAAAAGAAATTGACAAAATAGCATGGCTAAAATATACTGCTGTAGACCAACTCAGTCAGGGTTTACCTAGGGCTAAACAAAACACTGTTAAAGCTTCAGCTGTGCAGTTTTAAAAGCATGAAAAAAATGATTAGACTAGACGTAGTTCAGCTCTTAAATCTCTAGCCATTTACATTTTATTGAATATTATTATTTTTGAATAAGAGACAAATCATAGATTCGATTCTCCCCCATCTGCCACTTAATGCTTATGCAGCATAACAGCACACATCTCTCTCTCTCTCTCTCTCTCTCTCTCTCTCTCTCTCTCTCTCTTCTCTCTCTCTCTCTCTCTCTCTCTCCTCATAACATTCAGCATCATTGCTACAAACAATAACAACAATAATACCGCTACCATCAACATTGCCACCATCATATTTCTCCTCTCCCCATTCTCAGGTTGGAATTCCTTCTTTATCTAGATTAAATCTTTTATGATGCTGCTGGTTTTTGTTTTCTTTTAAAGTTTCTGAATTTAATTTCCCCAGAGATTTCCATGTCCATGGGAGCAGGAGCATCAGAGACAATGAAGGCAATGGTGGCAGTGATGGTGGTGGTGATGGTGATGGTAATGGTGGTGGTGCTAATAGCGGTATGGCTAGGGAAGGTGCATGCACAAATCATCATCGTAACTACCATTGTCATCTCAAACCTAAATAATGTCATCAACATCATCAAGCAAACAAAATGCATAAATCCTTCTCTTTCAATTTATTTTAAATTAAATGGCAATAAAACCAACATTATTAACAAAAACAATAGATTCAAAAAGTAAACATCAACCTCTGTGATCTAAAGAAGCATTAATAATATAACAGTAATTTTAAAATGAACGTCAACAATTTTTGAACAAACAGCAGTAACAATAACATTTTCACAATACCTGTGTTTAAAATAAATAATGCAAGCAACAAAGGCAACATCAAAAAAACAACATTTTAATCATATCACTAGCTACTTTAAAATAAATAAAATTACAATAGACTCTAGTTTTGTAAGAAAAGGGAAAGAGAATATTGAAAATCTTCTGAAAACCCAGATTGAACCCTGCAATTAACACAGACAGACTAGAGTCTTAAATTATTCCTACAAAAATCCCATTAAAACACCTGTCCCTTGATTCTAATATCATGGCTACAGTCAACACGAACACCACCTCTTCTACAACAACCAATCATCATCACTGCAATCACCTTAGCTCTGCCATAAATTTACATTGAAAATTATCCACCCTACAGCCACCACCAGTTTTATTATTATTATTATTATTATTATTATTATTATTATTATTATTATTATTATCATTATTATTATTATTATCAATAAGGTGGCAAGCTGGCAGAGTCATTAGCAGGCTAGGTGAAATGCTTGGTGGTATTTTGTTCTTCAATCTTCTGAGTTCAAATTCCACCCAGGTTGACATTGCCTTTCATCCTTTCAGGGTCAATAAAATAAGTACCAGTTGAACACTGGGGTCCTTCTAATCGACTCATCCTCTCCCCCCAAATTGCTACCTCTGTAGCAAAATTTGAAACTATTATTATTAAGGGTAAGAAGGTGAAGAAACTATCATAAGAACTATTAACACAACTATGACACGCATTATTATTAGCCACCCATTGCCACAAAACATCATCAACAGTAATGGCACTCCATTGGTTATGATGATGACGGTTCCAGATGATTCGGTCATCCAAACAACCTGCTTGTAAAATTGATGTGCAAGTGGTTGAGTGCTCCACAGACATGTGTACCCGTAACAAGGCGGCGAGCTGGCAGAACCGTTAGCATGCAGGGCGAAATGTGTAGCCGTATTTCGTCTGCCGTTACGTTCTGTGTTCAAATTCCGCCGAGGTTGACTTTGCCTTCCATCCTTTCGGGGTCGATAAATTAAGTACCAGTTACGCACTGGGGTCGATGTAATCGACTTAATCCGTTTGTCTGTCCTTGTGTGTCCCCTCTGTGTTTAGCCCGTTGTGGGTAGTAAAGAAGTATGTGTACCCTTAACGTAGTTCTCAGGGAGATTCAGCACGACACACAGAATGTGACAAGGCTGACTCTTTGAATTGCAGGTGCAACTCATTTTTACCAGCTGAGTGGACTGGAGCAACGTGGAATAAAAAGTCTTGCTCAAGTGCATATCTTAACCAGTAAGCCACGCACCTTCACATCCATCAACAATATTTCTGCAACTTCCCAAACACTCTTTATCATCTTCATTTCCATGCATCCACTAGCACACCAGTATCACTATGTTTCACAGTTATTCTACCTTTTCTAACACTACTCCTACACACACAGTACCTGTCACACCAATAACAACTTCTTGCAGTAATACATGATCACACATTTTGGCGGAATGTTGTGACTGGGTCAACTCTGATATCTGACTGAAACTATTTTTACCTATCCTAAATAGAAAAGGCAAGGCTATCGCTAGCTGTTTTTCAACTCAGAACAGAGCTAACATTTGTGAGGAAAGTAAGGCAGTGTCAATGACATTTGGAGGCTCTTCAAGCAGATTTGATAAGCTTGATGTGAACATGCTTTTTTTTTTCCTCTCTCTTTTCTTGTTTATGGCAAATGTAAACATTGACACTACCTAATTGGTCATATTGTTATTTGCGTTATACTTTTAGGGGCATAAACACTATCAAACATGCATAGGAAGAGACAAACACGCACAAACATATACCTTTACATGCATATGTGCATGTGCACATTCTCCACCTACAAAACTTATAACAGTAATGTGGAGCTTGAGTCAGCCAATTACTAAGTACTTACAACTCCTACTAAATGTGATAAGTAGTATTTTTTCCTCACTTGCTTACTCACATATATATATATATATATATATATATATATACATACACACACACACACACACATACATACATACATACAAGTGTGTGGTAAGAAGTTTTCTTCTTAACCACGTAGTTTCAAGTTCAATCCCACTGTATGGTACTTCAGGCAATCAAAGTTTTGTAAGTGCATTTGGTAGGCAGAAACTGAAAGAAGCCCATTGTATGTGTGTTTGTGTGTGTGTACACATGTACTTGCTCACTGCCTCCGAAAGTTATTAGCGTCTGATGAGAACAGTTGAAGGCTAAATTTGTAATTGATTAATTGATTAATTATGCATACAAACTAATGTATAGTAAAAAAATAGTTCTTCTAACCATATGAAATTATCTTAACATTGAATAAAGTTATCTAACGAACACAATCTTCCTTTTGCATCTGATTGCAGTATGTATGTATACATATATACATACATACATACATACATATATATATATATAATGATAGATCTATGTAATGATATTCTTCAAAGCAAGACACGCTAGGATAGTGTTTATATATATATATATATATATATATATATATATATATATACCAGCATTGCTAGAAATAAAAGTCAAAACAACTCCATAGCCACAAAAAGCACTACCTTAATGAGCTGTCAAGGAAGACAAGCCCCCTTTGGTCACAGAGCTAGATAACCAATGACTTTGTGTGCTGATTAGTGCCCTTGTTCACTTTAGTGACGTATATATTTCTACCCTTAGGTTGTAAAATTGCAAATTAGCCACCCACATTATTTATAATTCTCACACTACTGTTTACAAAATCAGCTTACGATTTCAACAGAGATCTTATAAGCTGACAAGGCGAGATGAGTTTAACCCTAGGTGCGGTGAGAGCTACTGATGAGCTTTAGGATGCGTTAAACATCAGAATGCAAAATCATCAGTGATATAGCTCTATCTGTGACTGTAGGGGGCTTGTCTCCTTTGTCAGCTCATTAAGATAGTGGTTTTTGTGACTATTGAGTTGTTTTGACTCTTATTTCTAGCAATGCTAGTGCTGATTAGTGCTGTTGTTCACTTTAGTGATGTATATATTTCTGCCTTTAGGTTGTAAAATTGCATATTAGCCACTCATACTATTAATATAGTACAATATCATTTATATGGTGCAAGTTTTAAGAAGATGAAACACATCAGCAGATCCCTCACATTCTTATCTACCGAAGAGTCTGTAACTTGTACGTAATGTTTTCACTGTGAGACTAAATATATGTTTATTAGGTAGATTTTATATGATTTCATCATATTCACATTTATCTGAAAATGTTATGTTGTTTTAAGTTTTTTGTTAGTAAATCACTTTCCATCAGAGATGCAACACTACCAATACTTTAATGGTTTTGCAGAAGATTTACTTTTAGTAATTTTGGTAACTGAGAGTAAAAAGTAAATGCCCTCATGAGAACTTTATCGCACACAAGCAGCCTGAGAGGTGGAGAGGGAAAAAAAATTAGAAAGTGATATCAATCCTCTCTACTTAGGTAGAAGGATAAGTGTATGTTTAGAATCATATAAAGTGTATGTGCTCCCCATATGTGTACATAGTTAACTGTCACCATATGCAGAAATTCCTGAGATTACATAAAACTGCACACACAAGAATTTACACTCCATATCTCTCCTAGATGATTTCCCAAAGGCATAGCTAATCCTTCATATGTGTGTGTGTATACATACATACATACCTGTATGTATGTTTGTGTGTGTGCTGTAGAAAAAGCAGTTATGTGTCTGGAGGCAAATTGCATCTGACATCTGGAAAATAAACTATAGTCTTCTGCATTTGGGATTTAATCCTCTCTAATGTGGAAATTTAAAATCCATAATGTGCAGAAATGTATTCCTTAAGACAACCGAGGTAAGAATTTGCTGTAGCGGTGAAAAACTTATCCTTGTCATCTGGTTGAAACATTGCATTTCATATCTAGAAGAAAAAATACTTATCTTAAATGAAATTAGTTGATCATTGAAAGTAACTTTGTTAGACACCTAAGCACAAAATGATGTTATTTTGGACACTCATGAGGTAGACAATGAAGTAACTGTGGGACCAAATTATATAAAATTTCTCAATGAATATGTACCTGGTATCTGAAACCAAGCTATCAGTGAACAGATTTCTTCCCAGTATTACGAGTGTGAAAATCAATGTTGCAAGGTACTCATGAAAATTAATGATTTGGATGTTTTATGGCTTCATGGAATTATGTCTGAAAGGAAAAGTGATATTGGTTAAGGTATCAGTGATTCCTTGTTAACATTTCCAGAAAGTTCTGGAATCTTTTCTTAACAACTAGGTGAATTGATGCTTGTAGAATTAAATGTCTACAAAAGGAATACACAGTGATGTGTTTGGAGCATATTTAAACTATAGTTAACCATTTTAATTTTGCACTCGTACATCTGCAAGTTTTTACCTTTAGCGTCCATCAGTTTTAACCACCAATTACAGAACGGATAAACCGAAGATAACAAGGTAGAAAATGCAGACTATAAATATGGTGATAGGGAAGCAAAAATGCAATGTAATGTGTGAAGCTATATTTTGTAAAATGGTTAACACACAATGAAAAGTATATCACATTAATTGTTGTGTTTGGTACTACAATTTGTTAAATGGTGCTGCCTACCACTGCTGCCAATTGCAAACTGTGAAACGGTTAATTCATTAGCATGAAATTTTTACAATTCATGTTGCTATATTTAGAAGTAGTCATCAACCTGGTGTTGCCACAAGCTGTGATCTTGAAAGTGCCAGTGAATATAGAATATTAATAGAGATATTAAAGTGTTAAAAGTGGACAATTAGTCGTATTAATTGAAGAAATAATAACAGTTCAGTTCAGTGAATCTCGGGTTGAAGGTTAAACAAAATGAATTTCAAAAGGAAAGAATGTAATAGTTGGACAAGAATTCAGATGTAATGCACTAATGGCAGCCATGAATGATATTAGATTGATTATTTCTAGTCTTCAACCCAGTAGTGGTGTAATGTTTATTATAATATTGATTTCTTTTGACTAGACAAAACAAT
>NC_042998.1:78899728-78927228 GCF_006345805.1 Octopus sinensis
TATTGCTGCTTCTGTGAGTTGTAGCTTGTAGCATGTGAGTGAATCTGCCAGTCAGCTGATTGACCTTCCCGTGAATGTAGTCAAATAAAAATATGTGAGCAATATTCCAATGTGAGTCTTACTTATTCATTGCAGGTAGTTTGCAACTCTTCAGGTTAAAGTTTCAACAATATTACATTTGTGAGTTTGCCATTTTTACGCAGTAAATCATAAGAACATGAGAAATTGTTTCCTTGAAGCAATTGTGACTTGGTGCTATTGGAGGCTTAACTGTTTCCATTAAAGGATGTTATTCTTTAGCCACATTTCAGTTATGTACATCAAATAGTGGTTAGGGCAGCGGACTCGCAGTCATAGGATCGCGGTTTCGATTCCTAGACCGGGCGTTGTGAGTGTTTATTGAGCGAAAACACCTAAGAAGCTCCACGAGGCTCCGGCAGGGGATGGTGGTGATCCCTGCTGTACTCTTTCACCACAACTTTCTCTCACTCTTACTTCCTGTTTCTGTTGTACCTGTATTTCAAAGGGCCGGCCTTGTCACTCTCTGTGTCACGCTGAATATCCCCGAGAACTACGTTAAGGGTACACGTGTCTGTGGAGTGCTCAGCCACTTACACGTTAATTTTACGGAGCAGGCTGTTCCGTTGATTCGGATCAACCGGAACCCTCGTCGTCGTAACCAACGGAGTGCTTCCACCATGTACATCAAGTGACTGGGTATGTTTCATGATTCCTTCATCACAGATATATGGCTCTTCAAACATGACCACTCTTTTTTACCCCATAAGTTTTTTACTATTGTCCCAGTTGTAACTTGGTTTACAGAAATAGATTCTTTTTGCCAAGATTTTTCAAACTTTTTCTAGAAATAACATAGATTTTGGCTTTAAAATGAATTTTAGCCTTACTCTTCATAATCAACAACTTTTTGTCTTGTAACCTTTTCTTCTCCTCCAGTTTCTTAAGGTTTACAGAATTATATTTCTTTGATTAAGGTGTTTTATTAAAGTGCAATTTCAACAAATATAATAAAGAAATAATGAAACTATATTACTCAGAAGTTGTATTTATGCATTACTCTCCCTTTTTTTTTTTTTGACAAATTTTGTAATTTTTCTCTTTACCCAACCAATTTTCTACTATATCTCAAAATGTAGTGGTGTATTGGTTGTTTTCAGTGACTTTAACTTCCTTTAATGTGGTCAAGTATTGGATTGGCCAGAGAGCATAGAAGTGAACTCAAAAAAGTAAATGTTAACCTTGAGAATATTATTCACACATTGCCATAGATCAATCACAGGTAGTTTAACCCTTTAGCCTTCAGATTTCTCTGTCAAATGTAAAGCTTATTTATTCATATTGATCTGAATTAGTCATGTATTACTTTGTAGCTTTGAGATTTCAATGACATAGTTGTTTATTTTTAGAATAATATTGTAGGGTAAGTGCAAGAGGCCAAATCTGGCCAGACTGAAGATAAAACGGGTTGATTATTTTGGCTGGATATGGCTGGTTTAAATGCTAAGGGGTTAAGGTGTAGGTTTGTGTAGTAATGTTTTCTGGTCCTAACTGTTTTAAGTGTACAGTTTCTGACGTTTTGAGTTTCTGTCTTTGATTTTTCAGTAACAGGTTTAGGAAAACTGTTTCAGAAGTTTAATAGATTGCTGTTAAAGTGTGGATGCATTACTTGATATTGTTACTATGATATATTGTAGCCATTTGTTATAGTTACTGATACTGCTAATTACAATGTTTAACCCTTTCATTACCAACCTGGCTGAAACCGGCTCTGGTTCTGAATACAAATGTCTTGTTTTCATAAGTTTTCAGTTAAAATCTTCCACAATTTATGTTCCTAACACTAGCTTAATGATAACCAAGTTATTTTACTAAATTCTTTGTTATATTTAAAGTAATTGAAAGAAATACAAAGCATCTCAAAATAAATACAGTAATGAAAGAGTTAACTGCTTCTTTGATGGTTTATGTTGAATATAAAAGTTTTTCAGGATTCTGTTTGTTATTTGCTTTTATTTCCTTTCCTACTTCTTTGTTTAGTCATTTGATAATTCTGTTATATATAATGCTGAAGTTTGAGTTAGATTCTTCATTTTTATTTCACTTTTATGAAATGTGGGTTAAATATATTTTGTTCCTCTGTAGAATATGTTTACTGGAAATACAGTTATTTCGTTGAATATACATTCTGCAGCATATACATTCATTACTGTCATAGTACAGAATTCTGTGAACTCATATAAAAGTGATTCCACTTTGGCGTTTTTGAAGTTTTTGAGAAGGTAATGTTTAACCCATTGATAGGTGAATATGGTCAACCGAGACTTTGAAGATTGTTTTACCATATAGTTATAATAGCTAGTTATGTGGAACATTTTATCTCTAGAGAGGAATTATTATGGTTTGCTTGATGAGGTACTTTGGTGTAAGTTACTTAGCGTGTACAAGTGAGCACAATTGTCTCTCATTTTGTCTTCTCTACTTTTCTTTTACCAATGTGTGCTGTGTGAACTCAAGTCTCTTCCAATGATAGTGTTTGTGTATTAAGGTGATGTAACTGGAGTATATAGTCTAGTTGAATAGATTGTGAAGTTATTAATCTGTCTCGCATTGTTGGATTTTATTTTGAATGCTCTCATTTCTAGTCTTCCACACCTTATTAGTATTTTAAATCTCGTATTGGGTATCTTTGTACTGGTTGGATGATTTTATGAATGTCATAAGGCCTCCAGCATGGATTAGTTTGTTCTGCCTTGTTCAAGTGACTTGTTTTAGGTGGGCTGCATATTTTCATGTATTCATGTATTTTTGCAATGTGAATATTGTGTGATGATGATGTTTTTTTTTTTTTCCAGAAAGATATTTATAGGCCATTAGTTTATATCTCAGTATGTTAGATTTGTTGGGTTACGATTGTGTAGTGCGTATCAATTATCATAGTTGTTACTTTCTATTTTGCATAAGATATGTGTGGGTTTGACTGATGGCCATTTTCATTGCTCTTGTAGTGCCGTGGGAGACAAGATCCTTGTTGAAGCTGAAAATTTATAGGAAGATAATGAATTTTCTGTGTTGCATTTTTATGTGATGTGAGTTATGTTTAAATGTTATGTTTGTATTGTCTGTTTGTATGTATATAAATTTTGTATGTGGATATTTCTGACACTCAGTGTTGATCTTTTTTGCCTTTCTGTATTGGTTTATATTTTTCTTTATTCCAGCTACACAATTTTATCTTGTTTTCTGGTATATTGTATTTTGGAATACATTATTTAATGTGCTCCTAGTTTTGGGGGGTTTTCTTGTTTATGTTTGTTTGTTAGATGGTAGGATGTTTTTTGAGGGAAATGCATTTGTGCCATCATTGAACCTAACTCTTAAGTCCCCTTTGATAAAATTTATTTGTGCACTGTTGTATCCACTTCTTCACAGCCACTTTCACTTTGTATCATCAATTTGTTGTCTGTTATTGGGCTGAACGGGTTTGGGGGTCTAGATCGGATACCTTTTGCCCAATTTCAATCAAATTTTCAACATGGTAAAGTGGAAGCGGATTTGTAATTTAAATGCAGAAATGGGAGATAGATAGATAGATAGAGAAAGATAAAGAGTAGGAGAAAGCGAGAGAGAGAGAGAGAAAGGAAGAGTAAGAGAGTGAGAAAATGAGAAAGGAGAGCGAAACAAAGAGGGAGAATGTGGCGATAAGAAACAGAAAGTAACAACCACACACTCACCCGCGAGTAGAGCGGGTCACCTTAAGCTAGTATGTATATATATATATACACACATATACATATATATACATATATACACACATATACATATATATACATATATATATATACACCGATCTATCATTTGCCATGATAGATCACTAGCCACTACACATTCTTTATTTTCTCTCCTTGTTTCTTTCTGTGGAAGAGCGTAGGCTCGAAACATTAAAGACTTTTTCACTTCCCGAGCGTTATACTAATACGTCTGTTTGTTGTCTACACCACCTGTCTTCGTCTTTTGATTTTTTGTGAATTCTCCCTAAATATATATATATATATATATTCCCTTCCTTGGACCTTTCCTTTTTCTATGTTTCTGACAAAGAGCTCCGCTTGAAATGTTAAATCCTCCTTCTTACTTTCCTCTCCTGAGCGTCCAATAACACTATTTGTTCCACATCCTAGCGTTGTTGTGTTTTCTCTTTGTGTTTTCATGTTTGGATTAACTATATCCTCATACTACATTTCATCACAAATCTAGAAATTCTTTTCCATCGGTACCCTGCCAAATTGCCAATTGTATTGTTGTTTTTTTCCGATCTACAGTTTCTACAACTTCTCTTTCTTTCTCTTTTATTTCTATTCTTTCTGACATTTTTCTTTTTTCCTCTTTCTGGCTTTCTTGATTTATTAGCATTTTTCATCCATATCTTTTATGCTTGGAATAACATACATTCTAGGAAAGTAAAGCTTTAAATGCCATATTTTGTAATTTGTTTGTCATTAAATTCTGCAAAGTAGAATAGAATCATGTTCTTCATGTTATTGCAACAATGTTGAAATTTCTAATGTAACATCGATATAGGGACACTGCCATTTAAAAAAAAGTATTATTACTACTTAAATGTTTCTTTATATATGTAGATATATATAGATGTGGTTGAGTGGTAAGAAGCTTGCTTCCCAAGGCGGCCAGCTTGCAGAAACATTAGCGTGCCGGGCGAAATGCTTAGCAGTATTTCATCTGTCTTTACGTTCTGAGTTCAAATTCCACCGAGGTCGACTTAACCTTTCGTCCTTTCGGAGTCGATAAATTAAGCACCAGTTATGCACTGGGGTCGATGTAATTGACTCGATCCCTTTGTCTGTCCTTGTTTGTCCCCTCTGTGTTTAGCCCCTTGTGGGCAATATGGAAATAAGAAGCTTGCTTCCCAACCACATGGTTCTGGATTCAGTCGCACTACGTGGCACCTTGTGCAAATGTCTTCTACTATAGCTTTGGGCTGACCAAACCCTTATGAGTAGATTTGGTAGATGGAAACTGGAAGAAGCCCATCATATATGTGTGTGTGTATGTATATATATGTATATATTTGTGTGTGTGTGTGTGTGTATTATATATATATATTTAAATGCATACACACACACATACATACTATGGCATATGAGCAGTGACAACATCATGTTGAGAGAACTCTAGTTTTGACTGTCCTGTCCTCTTGAAAGAAAGAAATGAAGGTTTGATGCAGAAACAGAGGCACCGGGGTGGGGGTGATAGTATGGAAGAGGGAGGAAAAATGAGCTAGACAGTATTAGAGAGAAGAGAGATAGAGAAAGTAACAGCAGTGTTTAACAGGAGAGGGACAGTAAAGGTAGAAGGGAATTAGGAGAAAGAAAGGGTAGGTACATGTTTGCTAGGAAGAAAGATCATGAGGGATATTCAGAAATGGTCATTGGTACAAAAGTGTACTAGATGTCAATAATGAGTGACCTTCCACAGTTTCTGCCATCCAATTCACAAGGGATGGGTCAATTCAAGACTATAGTAGATGGCAGCTACTGAAGGTACTGCACTTTGCATTCCACCCATAACCATTTCATTGCTAGTATAATATATATATTTTTTTCTCTTCTTCTTTTTTCTGTGTCCCTTTCTGTAGTAGAGCGTAAGCTCAAAAACGTAAAAGACATTTTTCTATTCTTGAGCGTTATACTAATACATCTGTTTGTTTTGTACACCACCTCTCTTCGTCTTTTGTTATTTTCGTAAACTCTCCATATATATATATATATATATATATATATATATATATATATATATATATGGAAGCACTCCGTCGGTTACGACGACGAGGGTTCCGGTTGATCCGAATCAACGGAACAGCCTGCTCGTGAAATTAACGTGCAAGTGGCTGAGCACTCCACAGACACATGCACCCTTAACGTAGTTCTCTGGGATATTCAGCGTGACACAGAGAGTGACAAGGCCAGCCCTTTGAAATACAGGTACAACAGAAACAGGAAGTAAGAGTGAGAGAAAGTTGTGGTGAAAGAGTACAGCAGGGATCACCACCATCCCCTGCCGGAGCCTCGTAGAGCTTTAGGTGTTTTTGCTCAATAAACACTCACAACGCCCGGTCTGGGAATCGAAACCGCGATCCTATGACCGCGAGTCCACTGCCCTAACCACTGGGCCATTGCGCCTCCACTATATATATATATATATATATATATATATATATATATATATATTCATATTCTTATGAAACACATAGACTGTATAGAAGTGCTCAAGTTGAACCTGAGACATTAGACAGGTATAATAAATGAATGAAAAGCATTCAAGTTTGGCAAACTACAATGAACACATGTGTACGGATTTAATTACGATAAAAATTGCCTAAAGTAAAACATATTACAAATATAAAAAATAGAAAATTATATGAATATTAAAAATACATGTGGACATATAAAAATATGAATACGAATGCAATAAGCATAGTAATAGCATAATGAATTAAAGGAATTTAGATAAAAACGGTTTTAAAAAAGAATTGAAAATATAGTGAAGAGATAATAATAGGCATCAAATAAGGTTTCGGGTTACATATTATAAGAAAATATTCCAACAGCTTTTTCTGGGGTTCATTCGTCTGGGTAAAAAAAATGAATCTATGAATCTTAAAATTCATTTACAGAGAATGCCTCCTTCATCAGGGGAAAAGTGATATTCACAGTAGATATGCATTCAGTGCATGTGTGTGTGTAAATAAAGGGAGAGAGAGAAATGTGGATATCGTACAACATAATAAGACGTACAGAATACAGTGCATATTGTAAAGTGTTTGCGTAGGTGTTTGGGTGAATTCATAATCATGCAAGTATGTCTGCGTACACAAGTGAGGAAATGTTCACTTCTAACTCTGTGTGTGTGTGTGTGTGTGTGTGTGTGCATGCTCATGTTTATACATACACATGCACACATGCATGCAAAAGGAATTGAACGCGTGTGTTTGCGAGAAAAATATTTTCATATTACTTGAGAGAATTTACAAACTGCTTGAAATGTATCTGTTATTTTTATGCATATTTATTTGTTAATTTACCCTAAATGTCCTATCATATACTAACTCAGTAAATACCATTCATTGAAAAACGTGTTTGTATGTGGACAGTTTATATAAGCTAAGAAACATTTTCATTAAAAGACTGTCTACTTGTTGGTATATTATCTTATTTTGGCAGTCCTATATCTCATGTAGATAGGATTTCACCTGAAATTTGAGTACTTGTCGGGGTTTGTGTTGAAAGAGTAGTAATAAAATCTAAGTAGGTATCAGTGAGTTTTGTTGCAGTAAAACATGCTAAAATCTTGCATATTAACATCTACTAATTCTCTTAGATTTTATAATTTAGACAGCAATCTCTGTTTGGATGTAGTATCACACTTTGCATATGCCTAGCTTTTTTTTTCTTTTCTTTTTTTTTTTTCCTAAATTAAATACTTTTATTATTTCACCCTGATCACTTCTGACTGAGCAGATCTATGATTATTAAAAGTTTTCAAGCCATGAACATTCCGTCTTTTTAAAAGCATCTAAAACAACATTATATCATGTCCTTTCCTTATTTAAAACAGTAAGATTTAATTTGAGGGACATTTGGTTGCCATATCTAGCAAGTCAAGTGACCATTTAAAGGTTCCATCTTTGACTGAAAATAAGAATGAATCAGCTAGTAAAGATACTTCATGGGGATCCTCACTCAAAACATCATTGTGTAATTTTTCTGACATTTGTATGTTTAAATATGCACACATGCATGTATATTAAGTCCATTCTGCTTAATTATATATCTTTGGTGATTGAATTTCTGATGCAATTACCTAAAGTAGACAATTACCTGAACTTGCTTAATAGGTAAGAAATAAAAATATTTTAATATATTGAGGATAGTAAGGTAATATGGTTATGTCACATATCGTTGGATTATATAATAAATCAAGAATAAAATAAAATATTTATTATGCTCACTGCATGCCTTGTGCACTGTGAATTTATTTTCCACTCAGTCCATGGTAGTTTTATTGTGAAGTTTTATGAGTTTAAATAAGCTTTTAGATCATCTGTCAAAGAGGAGCCTATTAGAAAGCTGTCTCTTTACATGAGAGAGCGGAAAAATATTTTCAGATGGTGTATTCTGTTGATATATATTAGTGTGACAAGATTTCTCAGTCCCCTGTGATACTCTTCAATTACAGTAAAACAGATTCATGTCTTGACAATAAATGTCACGTTATTTCACTCATTATTCCATGTGACAACAACTATGTTCATATAATTTGCTTACATGCCATCTAATCCAAGCCATCTTTTTCATTGATATGTATTGACATAATAATTGTTTGACTTATCAACCATGAGGTTTTTCAATTCTGTTTTATATTCTTCAATTACCTGAGCTTAGTGATTCATACATTCTGATAACGGTTTTCATACTTTAAATTACTAGTTGATAACAACGAAGGTTAAATAAGTTAAAAAAAAAAAAAAATTGAGTCTATCACAGGCTTTATCATCATTTTACACCTATTCTTCTACTTTGGCATGGGCTACATGAAACTTATTGCGGTAGTTTTTCTATAATTGGATACTTCTCAGGTCACTAACCCCTATTAGTTTTTCAAAAGGGTTGTTTTTCATTCCATTGCTGTGCACTTGTTCATTGGACTGCAAGATTTGTTTATTGGAGAATTTGAACAATGTTGCAGTTTCATTTCAAACGGTGTTAATTAGTACATGCACTGACTCTCACACACATACACAGACAAATACTTGCAGTCATAGCAGATACCAGTGTCATGCAAATGGCACCTATGCTGGTGGCACATAAAAGAACCCATTACACTCTGAGAGTGGTTGGCATTAGGAAGGGCATCCAGCCATAGAAAAACATGCTGAATCAGACTGGTGCCTGGTGCAGCCTTCCAGCGTGCCAGCTCAGTCAAACCATCCAGCCGTGCCAGCGTGGACAGCGAATGTTAAATGATGATAATGATGATGTTTTTGAGAGTTGTTTACAATTGTGGCTTGGTTATTATTTTCTGTTTCAAAGTCAGTGGGAAATTTGACGACACTGCTGCCACCTATGACAACTGTGCGTATGAGTTGTGTTCATGCAAATAAAACTGATGTACTGAATGTTGAATACAATGCATAATTTGTCTTAAGTTCCCACTGACTTTGAAACAGAAAACAAAATAAATTATTCATTGTGTTCAACACTCACTCTTTAATTTACTTGCATGTACGCAACACACATGCACTTAGAATTTTATCACCATCATTTAACATTCGTTTCTTATGTTGGCTCGGCTTGAACAATTTGACAGGATTCAGTGAACCACAAATCCATGCTGATCTCCAGTGTCAGTAAAAGCACTCGATACACTTCAGTGAAGTGTGGTTGGCATAAGGAAGGACATCCAGCAGTAGGAATCATGCCAAAGCAGACACTGTAGGTGAACACAGCTCTCTAGCTTGTCAGTTCATGTCGAACTCACCAACCCCTACCAGAATGGGAAAAGGACATTAAATGATGGCGGTGGCATTGTTGTTGTTGGTGGTGGTGGTAGTGGTGGTGTATGTATGTGTGTGTGTGTGTGTATACAAACTTAATCCTATATTTATTCATTGCAGGATTTGGAGGAATTTTCAAACACATGAATAAAAGAGTTTGTACACCAAAGGTCAGTAAATGTTATTTTTTTCTCTCATGTTACGTCTTCATACCTTTCTACAGTTTTCTTAAACTCATATTATTCTACTTTTTTTTTAGCACTTTATACCACACACACATACTCACCCTTGCACACATGCATATACACACTCCCCCTCACCCACACACATAGCCTGACACATACATACACTTACCTTCACATATACACTTACACTCACGCATATACACACTCACACTCACGCATATACACACTCACCCTCACATACACACTCACGCACACACACAACACAAGCACACACTCACCATCACATATACATTCACACATACACACACATGCTGTTAAAGACACATGGGCACCGGGAAGGGGAACTCTGCCTCAAAAAGTTCTATCCAATTCAGGCCAGCAAAGAAAAAGAAACATAAGGAATAGTGATGATGATGATGGTGCTGGTGTGTGTAGACATATATTTATACAAACACACACATGTACATATATATATATATATCCATCTATCCTTTAACTCTTTAGCATTCAGATTACACTGTCAAATGTAATGCTTATATAGTCATGTCATCTTGAATTAATCATGCATTATGTTGTAGTTTCAATGACATGATAATGTGATTGTTTATTTTTAAAATGATAATGTAGGGAAGATGTGAGAGGTAAGATCTGGTCAGTTTGAAATTAAAAAAACAGGTGGAATATTTTGGCTGGATATGGCCAGTTTAAATGCTAATGGGTTAAAATGGTGCCCTAACACAGCTACCCTCTAATAACTAAAGCTATTAACTAAATAAAAGGCTATATCAATACATATACACAAGTGTACCTGTTCCATCTATAGTAACAGTAAATATGCTTTTCAAATTTGGATATATTTTAAAATGGTGTTGAGAATAGTTAAGATATAGGAAATTATGTATATTTTTGAATAGAGATATTTACGTATTGTAATGTATTTAGCATTAGATGAATTGTGACTTTTATAGTGTTTGTAATTGTTTATATTGAATTCTCCCTCCATGCTTTCCAGATATGACCTAAAACAGACACGCATACACTGGCTCAGTCTTCACAGGTCATACACCAGCTGGTGCTGCTATACAGTATCTTCCACCATGTGGAACAACAACAAACAAAATTAGCTGTTTTTTTTTTGCTCTACTGCTAATTTCTTCATATGATTTGAATTGAGCAGCAGAGGCCCCACCTAATATTTTTCTTTATAAATCAATTTTATTTCTCTTCTAATCCTTGACATCTGAGAAATGTCGTCATTTGCGACTAAGAAACTTTGATTAATGTGGAATGAATCAAATTGTTAATGTGTGTGTGTGTGCATGCGTGCATTTGTGTCTCTGTGTCTTTGTCATAGGTAAGTAGTAAGACAGAGAGACTAGGAGACAAACATGGTTTAAGCAATATCACTTATACAAACATCATCTTAACACACTCACTCTCTCTCTTTCACTCTCTCTCTCTCTCTCTCTACACACACACACACACACACTGAAACATCTACATGTATGCATGTGTGTTTGTGTGTATGTAGGTATATATATCATTTTCATCATCATCATCCTTTAACATTCATCTTCCATGCTAGCATGGGTTGGACAAGATCTGATGAGTCCTTTCTGGCAGTCTTTCTACAGTTGGATGTCCTTCCTAACATCAACCATTTTCCAGAGTGTACTGGATCCTTTTTTTTATCCCCCAAGACACTGGAGTTTGTAACATCACTAAGTAACTTACTTTGTTTAAAGAAAAACCCCAAAAGCCCTCTCAAGCAAATTGGTGCATAGTAGACAGGGAAGTAGCTTTATGCCATATGCTGAGAAGCTTAAAGTATGATATAGAGGCAGAAACAAGTGCCTGCCTTAGTGGGGGAGATATCTGGCTACCCCACGTTATACACAAGTGAGAATAGCTGGAAAGTGATAAAGAAGAGAGATAAGGATAGTGGTGATGTAGTGTCAAGACATGCACTCAAAGTACAAGAGTGTGAGTATATGAGAGAATAGTGATAGGAGATCAGAAAGGGTGGATGGATAAGAGTGTGAGAAATGCTTAGAAGTGAATATAGTGAATAATGAACAAGGCTGGAGATGTGTTTGATTGTAAATATTAGTTTGGAGGTTAGGTGAAAAAATAGCAGTGACACGGAACGAAAGAGATGGTAAGTAGCAGATCAGAAATTATGGAGAGCAACAGATTAATAAAATTGTAAGATAGATAAGAAATTGGGAGATGAAGTGCAGGGTGAGAGTTTGAGAGGGAGAGACACACACAGAGATGAATGTAAGATTGAATGTAGTGAGTAGTGCACAAAAATGGATTGGGGGATGTGAATGGGAGACATGTGAATGTTGAGAATGACAGCAGATAGGAGAGTTAGGAATGAGATATGGCAGTTCTATGATGTCGCTCAGAGGAAAGGGAGAGGTCATTGATGAGACAAAAAAGGAGAGGTGGGGTCCCAATGGAAAGTAAAGTAAGACAGGTTGCTATTGAAAACGAGATATGAATTTGAAAAGGAATTGGTTCCAAGGAATCCAAAAGGAATGAAATATGTACAGTTTTGCTCTCATAATTACAGCAGCTGATACACATACAGATACTTATATATGTGCTGCTTGTTTGTTAATAGTTTTAGAGGATTAAGGTACTCTAAGTTTCATATCAGTACCTTAAGATCCTTGAGAAAGAACTTAAGTTTCATATTTGAAGAAGGGTATGTAGCTAAGATTTTTCAAAACACTTACCCACTTTGTCCTCCACTTTACTTTAGTCATATCTCAAATAACCATCTTGTGATATAACCAAAGACAACTTCAAGAATGGAAGTGAAAGTGGCAACAATTAGGAGGATAAGTTGAACCAGATATTTTTTTTCCAATACATGAAACTTGAGTTGTTGCCTTGGTGGTTATAAGTTACTGTATAATATATATATATATATATATAAATGGAGAGAGAAATGGGTGTATAGTCACTATGCTCCTCTTCCATAAACACACTTTTTCTTCTCTATAATTTGTTTTCGCTTTCTTCTAATGTCTATATTGACAAAGACTAACTCTCTGAATGTCAATAATTCTTCCTGTCCTTTACAGCATTATGCATTAAGTTTGTATTCTTGTCTGTTGTTTTAGTTGTTTCCAATTCTCCCTCTTCTGCTTTGTACTTTGTCTTCAGGACACACTCACTCACACACAGACAGACACACACACACACATTGTGCAAGTGTGTTTCAGGAATATTATAAATGTCTACATATTTTTACGTTTCATTGCCATATGCTAATATCTGTAACAAGAGATTTAATGGTGGCAGAGAAAAGAGCATTAATGAATAAAGAAATAAACACAAACCTAATTAAGCATTGAAACAATAATGACAGATAAGAAAAAAAAAATGTAAATTATAGAATGCAATCAAATTGTAACTGGTTCAGTGATGACCCATTTGGTCACTAAATGTCTTTCAAACTTGAGAGAAGTCTGAGAAAGATTTATGTTTGTATTAAAATCTATAAAATATCCCTTTGGGTGGCAGTCTTTCAGGAAATTGGCAGGCAGCAAGAAGCTGGCAGGACTGATGGAGAGAATCAAATTTACCATGAGTGAATGGAGAGAATTCCTATAGGTCAGATTTCTGCTGTGATGATAGTTTATGTTCTAAATGTAATGCTGCTTTATTAGGTTCCATCTCACTCTCTTCTCTTTATCACTACAACTTTTCTTTTTCACTCGTTTCAAAGTGAGCGTCATTCTATCACGCTATATATCTATCTATCTATCTGCCTGTGCAAATCTATTACAATGCTTTCTATTCTATCTAATTATCAACTTGCATACTAATGTATGTTTCTATCAATTCCATCTCTGTCTGTCAGTCTGTCTGTCTGTCTGTCTGTCTGTATGTATGTATGTATGTATGTATGTATGTATGTATGTATGTATGTAAAATTAGAGAGTGTGTGTGTTAGACAGATATTTACATCTTTCTCTATGTGTGTGTGTGTCTATATATATGTACATACATATATATGTATTATATATATATATATATATATAATGAGAAAGAGAGAGTGTGTATGTGTTAGATAGATATTTACATCTTTATCTGTATGTGTGTGTGTCTGTATATATATACACACATATATATATATATATATATATATATATATATATATATAGAGAGAGAGAGAGAGAGAGTGGGAGAGAGAGAGTCACATATATATATATACACACAGTATGTGTGTGTGTGTATATATATAGATATGCATGTATGAAACAGGCTAAGTCTATTGTGTGTACCATTGGTCACTTATCTTCTGCTTTAGCCCTAGGCCAGCCAAAGACTTGTGAGTAGATTTAGAACACAGAAACTAAAAACATTCCATGGTATATATCTTTTTGTGTGTGTGTGTATGTACATGCGAGTGTCTGTACGTGTGTGTTTGTATATATGACTTTGGGTTTGCATTCTCTTGTCTTGATATCATACGTTGGTTAAAGCGAGCATTGCCATCATACCATTATGATGTTCATTTCCAGTCTTGTGTAGAAAATGTATCTAGCCAAGGAGAAATATTACTTAGCATGGAAACAGTTAAGCATTGGCAACAAGAATGGCATCTCGCTGAGGAAAACCTACCTCAATGAATTTCATATGAATCATGCAAAAATGAATGTAAATACAATGATGACAACAAAATTATATCTATTTTTCTCTCTCTCTCTCTCTCTCACTCTCATATATATATATCCTTCGTCTTTTGTTTATTTTCATAAAGCTTCCCGTTATATATATATATATACACACACATGTGAGATTATCTGTAAATATATATATATCATCATCATCATCTTTTAATGTCTGCCTTCCATGTTGGCATTGGTTGAATGGTTCGACAGGATCCTGTGGGCTTCCACCAGCCATTTCTATACTTCTAACTTTCACAGTGACCACCAGTTTAGGGAGATAGGTACCCTATAAATGGCTTTCTTCAGGTTGATGACAGCAAAGTACAGCAATTTACTTTTGGCTAAATACTTCCTCACTTGTCTTACTTCCTAGTTAGACAACTGCAAGAATAGTATTTCTCCCTACTACAATCTAAAAATGCATCTCATCTGGTCTGACTCTCTTCCTAACTAGTTGATCTCTAATTCTGTAACATCCATTATTTGGTCCAGCAATTTAATACCTCTATAATTATTCCTCTCTAAGGCATCTTTTTTACTCCTCGAACAGTTGACTATAATGCTGCTACATGAGTCACAAGGTATACCTTCCTACACGACTGGATTAACTAAGCAATCTCATTCCCTTAGATATTCTATCATGTAGCAGTAATTCTTATCTTTATATCCTTAATTGCTTTATCACTGCTGTCAACTAGAATGGCTCGTTCCTCTGTAAAGTTCTCATTTGAAAGGCTTTCTTTTTCTCATGTAATCTCCATATTCAGTAACCTCTCACTTTAGTTCTCTCCATGTCTCTTTCTTTTTAGGGTCACTATATGCAAGTTTACCATTATTCATCCATATTATTCTCCCAGAATGTCTCAACTTTAGTCCTCGCCATCACTCTAAATGCTGAGTGTTATCACTAATGACCCCCCCCCCCTACATCCTAAAGACTAGCTCTTCTCTTTAGGGCCAGGAAATATTTCAGCTGCCAGTAGATGCTTGCATTCTGCTAGGCTTGAGTAATGTCCCCAATAGAATACTTCTCCCACATTTGGAACAGTGCTGCAGCTATGCATACAAACATCCTGTACTGCATCTAGAGAAAGGCTACTCAAGTGATTGGCATTTAGTTAGCAATGGGCTCCAGAATTTAGTTCACAGGTATTCTGTCTCCTTTTACTGCCTTTTTTACTGTTACTCTAATGGCCATTGTTCTTCAGAGCTGGCACATCTTATACTTTCACTGCTTTAGAACCTCCTTAAGGTTGACAAGGGGTGGAAGGACATAGTCACCTCTTCTTTCACCAGATTCAGCAAGCAAAAAAAGTAAATATATAAACAATACAATTCAAAATAATAAGAATAATTTCTTATGCATACACTCACACACACACATATATACATGCTTAATAATGTACCACATAGTATTTTTGATAAAACAAGTGTGAAGTAAGATGCACTCTTCCTTTTAAAAAATCAAAAATCACAATCAGAATCTCAATCAAATCAAAATCAAAAATGGAATTTGTAGTTGTGGCCGATGCCAGTGCCACCTGACTGGCTCCCATGCTGGTGGCATGCAATAGGCACCATTCATGCGTGGGTTGTTGCTAGTGCCACCTGACTGGCTCCCCATGACAGTGGCACATAAAAACCACCATCTGAACATGGTTGATGCCAGTGCTGCCTGACTGGCTCCCATGCCGGTGGCACATAAAAAGGAAACCCACTACACTCTCGGGAGTGGTTGGCATTAGGAAAGGCATCCAGCTGTAGAAACATTACCAGATCAGATTGGTGTCTGGTGCAGCCTCCTGGCTTGCCAGTCCCCAGTCAAACCATCATGGAAAACGAACGTTAAACGATGATGATAAAGCCTATAATTTTAGCCTCACTATGTGAGGTATTTATCTCTCTTTGGACATAGAAAGTGGAATAATCTGACTAGCTTCTAGTTTCCTTAGACCTTTATCAATACTCATCTTCAGCCTTCAGAGAGATTAATAGCTTTTAGCTATTTATAGTGTGTACAAACTTAGACATAGCCAAAGTGGTCTAATCTGTATAATATTGCATTATTAAAATGGTTTATTAATAATGCACTCTTAACATCGTTGATTAATAATGCAATACACAGTATTTTTTCAGACAGTTTGAAATATATGTTAAAGCTTTTTTGATAAAAGTGCATCAATTATATACAGTTACTCTTCCCCTGCTGTGCTAAGTAACATTCGTGCTATTAATAAATTTCACATTTTGAATAAACAACCAGTAAATTCGTTGCAGGATGTTTGTGGTTAAAACTTTACTTCGGTTTATCACATTACATTTTTCAGATTTCTTATTAATGAATTGTGGCTACAAATGTGTATATGAGCCAGCATGTATATATTTCCACAATATCAGTGTGTTTTTATGCATGCATACATATATGATTTATATATATATATATATATATATATATATAAGCATATGACAAAATGCTAAAAAAATTTTCAGAAGCCAAATTTTATTCAGGTCAAGGCTAGCTGTTCTGCAGCATGTATTGCAAATCTGCAGTATGGTGTCGGGGTATCATCATGGGGTGGTGCTGGAGGGGTTGAGCAGTATGTTTGTAGTATTGGGGTGGTTGGTGAGTACAATGAGAAATTTTTTCAGGCAAAAGCAACAGCCATGTCATATGCATCAATGTGATAGACGAAACATGGGCTGTTGTGAGTTGAGGGTGGCGAGACAGAGGGAGAGAGAGAGAGAGAGAGAGTGGGAAAAGAAAGAGAAAGCATTGATGGAATGAAGTAGTTGAGTTACATGCATAAATTTTTGTGTGTGTGTGTGTGTGTGTGTGCATTTATTTGGGAATGCTAAGATGGATGTGTGGGAAAGTTAGACGAACATTACACACTAAAATTAGTCACATATGCAGTTAGATGTACATGCAATTAGCATTTGGTTTTCAGCAACACGTTTGGGGGTGGGGAGTGGGTGCAAGTGAGTGAGTGGGGTTAATATGTGGCACCCAAATTTTTTTAAACATTACTACTGCTGTTTCTGATATTTACACATAGACACACAAACACACACACACAAACATACACACAGACGCACATTTCTGTATCTGTTTATCTCTAAGAGTGCTTTAATGTTAGCAATGCACTTCTGTTGCAATACTGAATGTTGGCCAGCCTATCAGTCTACATACCTGCCTACCCAACAACCTACCTATCTACCATCACATCCAAATAACAACTCACCTATCTACCTATCCACCTTCCTATACTCACCTATATTACTACAGACTTATCTATCTACCCACCTTTCTACCCTCATAAATTTTCTAAGCAGTCTACTGACCCACCCGTCTACGTACCCAATTTCTACTCACCTACCACCACTCCACCAACCCAGCAGACTCAATGATATGATTTTCAAGAAGAAAATGATGCAAATGCACTGAAATACTCAACATACAGTGTAGCCCAGAAATATCTTCCATCTTCTATGACCACTATTACTCTTCTGTTTTCCTTTACCTCACTCATTATTGTATTCTTTCTCATCAAAATCGTTAGCATCATTGTTTTTATGCTGTCTTCGTTACCATTATTAAGGTCTTTCTTGTTGCTATGTTATTATCTTCATAATCATCTTTTGCGTTGTTGTTATCATCATCAATATTATTGATATTAATGAGAGCATGAGCATCATCATCATCATCATCATTATTGTTGTTATGAATAGCAGTATTTTCATCACCATTGCAATCACTGTCATTGTCATCACCATTATTAGTAACATGATCGCCACCAACATCAGTACCACTTTCCTCATCATCGGCATAAACTCTATCATCACCACTCTATCATCATCATCATCATCATTCATTATCAACACAACTAGCAAAAGCATTACCGCAATGATATTCATCATGAAGAAATAATCATTATAAGCTTCTCCTCATCAGTGTATTCATCATAATCAACATAATCTTTGTTTTTAGTGACCATGGCATTTATTCCCTATTTTTGTGTGTGTGTTTCCATCACTTTTAAATAACTGTTTTGTATTATTAAAATTTAGTTATGAAAACTTACTCTCATACTGTATTTTTCACACACACACACACACACACACACACTCACACACACACTCTCCCTCTCTCTCTCTCTCTCTCTCTCTCTCTCTCTCTATCATTCTCATTTTTCTAATTATCGTTGCCATTCAAAATTTCTCTTCATTTTCCCTCTAGCTCCCTCTTTTTCTTTCTCCTTACTTCAACTTTCTAATATCATTTCTTGCATATACATCTATATGTATCTTTATGGTTATACATGCATTCAAATTTATGCATATATTGTGAGTATGTGCATGCACACAGCCATGCTTGTATATGTTCATGTATATCTATACATATAAATTTGACATGGGCGATTCCTTCTTGTCTTGGGTTTCACGTGGGTGGAATTCACTTGGGTGGAAGTGCATGAAGAATTACACAGATGTGTAGAATGATCCGGTGGTGATGCTGGGCTTTGTATTTTTTCATGGTTACCGAGATAATCTACTATAATAATACTCTTGTGTTACCGAGATAATCTACTATAATAATACTCTTGTGTTTATGAATGAGAAAGGAAGGGGTGATAGATGAATAAGGAAGGAAGGGGTGATGTCATATTATTTTCATAGCTCCCATGGTTGCAGAGATAATCTACTATAATAATATTCTTATGTTTATGAATGAGGAAGGAATGGGTGATGTCATACTTGGTAGTGGGATGATGAAAATTGTATGCCAAACAAAATAAACCAAACAGCATTTCAACTCTAAAATTGTTTTTTAACATAAGCATACCCAAGCAAGTCGAATGCTTACAAGAGCAGGTTTTACTGCCACATCATCCAAACCGACCTGGTGAAACCGAGTTTAGCTGCTGGTACATATATATTTGTGTGTATGTGCATATATATGTTTGTGTATGTTAATATATATGTGTGTGTACACCTACAACACACCATCCGTACGTAGCCGATGCCAGTGCCGCCTTGACTGGCTTCCGTGCCGGTGGCACGTAAAAAGCACCAACCGATCATGGCCATTGCCAGCCTCCCCTGGCACGTAAAAAGCACCCACTACACTCACGGAGTGGTTAGCGTTAGGAAGGGCATCCAGCTGTAGAAACACTGCCAGATCAGACTGGAGCCTGGTGCAGCCTCTTGGCTTCCCAGGCCCCGGTTGAACCGTCCAACCCATGCTAGCATGGAAAACTGACATTAAATGATGATGATGATGATGAAATATGTATACACATAAGTGAATGTACACACACATACATATAAAAGCCATATGTACAGATTTAGATGACAGAAACTGAAAGATCATCCTCTTTGTATAGGAGTGTGCAGGTGTGTCTGCATATTTGTTTACATCTGTGATCACTAAGCGATGCACCTCCACTAGTGGTACTCATTTCTATGGCTGAGTGGACTAGAGCAACATGAAATGAAGTGCTCTGCTCAAGAACACAACACATTGCCTGGTCCAGGAATCAAGACTACAATCTTACGATCATGAGTCCAATATTCTAACCACTAAGCCATGCATCTCCAAAGTATTATTGACTCATTCATAAATGGAATCTCCCTTGCCCATATACAAACTAGCCTCTTAGGATATAAAACTCTAGCTTTGACTTCAATCATATATCATGTCTATACACTGGAAATGTCTATGAAATATTTTCAAGCTTATAGTTCTGCTTTTGAAGTAGAAAATTTGCTTCCCTCAAGATGACTTAAGAATTTTTGAATTCTGAAATTAATCAGATTTCTAAAAGGACAGCTTCTAGCACATCTGTTCCTTGATGAAATTTTCCATGACATTTTTGCAACTCATATCTAGCCCTGGTATACTGCTTGTTTCCAGTGTAAGAAAAATTAATATCTTTTCAAATGTGAGCATTTGTTTCTACTTCATCTTCAACTGACCCGTATTCTTTATACATTCTAATACTCTGACAGTAACTAAGCTGTTTATGGAACTTCCCTCACATGGCTCATTCATATGAGTAGTTTCAAAATGTTTAATCTCCTAATCTGTTGCATATAACCTTTGGTTGCCAAATAAAGACTAAAAGCATATGATATTGAGACCATCAGTTAATTTGACTATGCCAATCAATAAACATTGAGAAGAATTAAAGGTAAAAAAATTGCCTGTATTGTCAAATAGATTGCTTCATACCACTTGTCTGCTATGCAGGCATTATTCTTAGTATTCCTTTTCTAAATAAATCTGTCACAGTAGAATTCGGTGCCCTCCCTCTACTAGACTTGGCAGTTTATCCTCTGGTCTCACTAAAAATTGATCCATCAGAATCTACTCCAAACTGTCACCAGATTTTAACCCTGTAATTACCCATCTGTGATTACCAAATTTTCTTGACCATAAATGGAACAGCAGCTTATAGCTATTTATAGCATGCATAACTTGAGCTTTTGGCTTTGTGTCTTATAGAAATCATTATGATTTAAACTGGAAGAGCAAGGGATTAGTGAATAACATTTCAGTATTTTGTTACGTAATGTTTCATTTTCATTCTGACTCCAAATCTCGCTGCAATTGACTTCCCATCTCTCCAAGTTAAACCTCCCCTTCAAATATTTGTCTTTGAGCCAATGTGTGAAATCATAATTACATAAGGTGGATTATTGAATATCTTTTATTTATGTATTTATTTACTTTTTGCCATGCGTCTCATTGCTCTTCATTTATATCAGAATTCTTTAGGTAAATTACATAAATTATACCTACAAGATAAGTGTCCTACATATACACACAAATGTGCACACTCACACAAATACACGCATACATAATGTTGTAAGCTATAGAATGTTTAAAAAAAAACTGAAAAAATTCAAATTAGAAGGTTTCTATCTGAAATTCCTCATTCACAGTATTTCTTGTTTATGTGTTTTAATGGAATATTTGCTGTAATTGGGAGAGTGATGAGAAGTGATAGGGATTGGACGCATTAATAGCCATCATTATAGTGATGATTACGGTACTGGTGGCAGCATCCATAAATAGGAAATTATATTCCTTTGTATACATGAAATTCTGAATTTTCACTTCTGAGCAGCAAATGCTGATTTATCAATTTAAAGTTTTGTAATTTCACACAGGCGCATACAAACAAATGTACACATACATGCACACGTATGCACATGCATGCACACACAGAAGCATGCAATGATGCATTTGCATATTGACTTATACATTCAGATTCACATCTAGACATACAGATCTCACAATAGAAAGCACAAAAATAACCCTAAAAATTAAATTAAATTAAAGAAATCAATTCTTAACAGCTGAAAATTATCTCCCTTCTTCTAACAGATTCGTTAACAATTGCTACCAGGTTTTTGTTTCTTTCTGCAATTAAGTGGCAAATTTCAATTCATTAAGAATTTTTTTTTATATGTCATTTAGTACACTACCACCTAACTGAATTATTACACGTGACATGCATGCACAAAATGTTTACTCCAATGTAACATAATATTCCTTTAAGACTGCAAAAGAAATCAAAAAGAAAACGGAATATATATTCACGTATCAAGTAAATTATGATATATTTAATTAATTTATAAATGCAGTGATGGCTAAAATCTATGGATTTATCCCATACTGAACTGTATTACATGCACACACACATATTATGCATATATCATCATCAACATCATCATTTAATTTCAGTTTTTCTTGCTGGCATGGATTGGATGCAGAGCCAGATTAAGGCCCATAGAGGTACTAAACATTTAAAAGGTTTTGGTGCCCTCGAGTATACGTAAATGGTTGAAAATATAAACAAAAATTATTCAAAATGTAAACAATAATAAGCCCATAAAATAAATTCTTATTTTTCAAAATGTAACAAAATTAACTATAAGATGGAAAATAATGTTTATTTTTGTATGTTTCCACTTTATTTATATTTGAAAAATTTTCTCCTTTGTTTTTTCTCTTTTAATAACAAAGTCTTTGATGATATCGTTAGAATTAATTTTATGTAAAACTTCTGCTTCTATACTTAGAAGAGATAAGGCATTATTAATATTATTTTAGCAAGTTTAAAGTGATTTCTTTCATGCGGTGGACCATTTTCATTTTTGCGATGTCCCCATCCCTTGATCCCCTAAGCGCGTGTTTATTTTATTTTATGGTTAATCCAGTGCTGGTTATATGGTTTGACCAGAGCTAGCAAGCTGGGGAGGCTGCACCAGACTCCAGTCTGATTTAACCTGGTTTCTATGGCTGGATGCCCTTCCTAACACCAACTACTTTACAGAGTGTGCTGGGTGCTTTATACGTGCCACCACATGAATGTTTTGACATGGCACTGGCACAAGTGCTTTTTACATGCCCCCCCAACACAGGACTTTTGCAAGCCAATCCTCTTTACCAGGGACAGTGGCTTTAACACTTCTGCAGTGGAGTATGTGTCTTCTTGAGTACATAGGTCTGTCTCTCTCTCTCTATCTATCTATCTATCTTCTCTCTCTCTCTCTCTCTCTCTCTTACACACACACACACGCACACCACACACAAAAAAAAAATACATATAATACATAGTCAGTTGACCTGATAGTTAAAGCATCTGAATCTCCTTCAAATCACCTGCTATAGTATTTAAAAAGTGAACACTGGATAGCATGTCTGAAAAGTGAAGATAGAATGATCGTAGCTAGATGCCCTTGGTCATAGGTCTGTTTGATCAGGGCTGACTTCGCGTAATCATATGATGCATGGTAATCTCATAAATACACATAGAAATGCATTCACACATCCACATTTAGAATTTTCATGTAGTACATTGCCAAGACCACACATTTATGTTCACATGTGTGTGCGCACACACGCATATGCATGTTCTTACAAATACGCACTTTCTCACACACATGTACATATTTATTCAAGTAGATGTAAACATTTACACCTGCTCACATGCATGCACACACATGCTCATAAATGTAAACATATCATCTGACATGATCAGCATCCACGCATTCACAATGCACACAAAATTCACAATTAATGCAATATGCATACATGCCCGTAATCAACACAAAACGTAGTTGCTACACACACACACACGCGCATTTCTCTCTCACTCTCTCAAACACACACATACACACAATATGTCTTTAATGTGCTCTACAAATACATGCATGCACACATAGATAAATACGCTTTTGCACGTTGATGCAAGCACTTTATTATGCACAGCACATTCGCAAATATACTGAAGACACTTCATATATGCACAATTAACAAACATCTTCCATACATTTATTGTCTCTCACTCCTATAAACATATGCACTCATGCATATTGTGCACAAAAGTCAGAAACAAACACACAAGTATGCAGGCATATATATACGCATGCAGATACATATTCACGCAAGTAGAGTGGTATTTACACTAGGATATTCGGTGTTAAAGGCCATAGTAAGTCATAAAGCAGTGTCATACAAATATTTAGTGATCATTTCATCTGCTTCGTCAACACTTTCATCATCATCACCTTCATCGTCATCACCGTTGATATTAGGATCATTGTATTCACCAATACCATCAAAATTACTGTCATAGCTAATGAAGGTGCATGACTCAATGGTTAGAGCATCAGGCTCACAATCCTGAGGTAGTGAGTTCAATTCCTGGACCTGGTTGTGTGTTGTGTTCTTCAGCAAGACACTTTATTTTGCGTTACTCCAGTTCACTCATCTGTAGAAGTGAGTTGTAATATCACTGGTGCCAAGCTGTATTGGCTTTTGCTTTTCCCTTGGATATCATCGGTGGTATGGAGATGGGAAGCTGGTATGCATGGGTAACTAGTGGCTTTCCATAAACGACCTTGCCCAGACTTGTACCTCAGAGGACAACTTTCTAGGTCCAATCCCACAGTCATTCATGACTAAAGGGGTTGGGAGGTCATGATTCAGTTAATGTCACCACCACAAAATTACAACCCCTGGTACTTCATAGTCACCACTCACATAGTATTGTGGTACAAGAGCCAGCTCCTGGAATGCTAAGACTGTAGTATAGATTTATCACTTGTTGAAACTATTTGACTTACTTATACTGTTAATGCTCTTGAAACAGATATTAAGTCAACAGCTTTTGGAAAGGTCATTGGGATTGACAGAAATTGTAGCTTGTTAACCTGAATGCCTTAACTGCATCTCTACATCTAGAATATGTAACAGACATGTACTGGGACCAATTCTATGAACTACACTGGTCCTTTATAAGCCAGCGGTTTTATCCCAATGCAAGAAATCATTATCATCTTGATTATAATTATTATTATCAAGGTAGTGGGTGATTTAAGTACCATTTCAGGTGCTGGGGAGGATTTCATCAGCTGTGATCTCTGTCAAATTGTGTGGCCTTCTGCCAGCATTTCACATTTAATTTAACTTGCTAGCATTATGATTATTAAAAAATATCAGCTGCTACCATTTCCGCCACCAGTACACAGCAAAAGAAAAAAAAACCTATGATCGTTTGACCTATTAGAAATAGCTACCATATATCTCTCAAATCATGCCTTACTACGTTATGAAATGGACATAGGTGCAGGAGTGGCTGTGTGGTAAGTAGCTTGCTTACCAACCACATGGTTCCGGATTCATTCCCACTGTGTGGCTCCTTGGGCAAGTGTCTTCTACTATAGCCTCGGTTCGACCAAAGCCTTGTGAGTGGATTTGGTAGATGGAAACTGAAAGAAGCCCATCGTATATATGTATATATATATATGTATGTGTGTGTGTGTGTATATGTTTATGTGTCTGTGTTTGTGCCCCCAACATCGCTTGACAACCGATGCTGGTGTGTTTACATCCCCGTAACTTAGCGGTTCGGCAAAAGAGACCGATAGAATAAGTACTAGGCATCCAAAGGATAAGTCCTAGGGTCAATTTGCTTGACTAAAGGCGGTGCTCCAGCATGGCCGCAGTCAAATGACTGAAACAAGTAAAAGAGTATATGGGACAATGTAGTTCTGAATACCCTTAAAAGATATCCTCCTGGTTACAGCACATTTGATCGTAGGTTTGCTCAATCGAAATTTACAAACAAAAGTTACAATCTGAAATGTTGCATGTTAATATGCCATTAGCTACATATTAATTGAATGTACTTAACTGGATCATCAGAGTTTACCCATAGATGATTAACACGGTGACATGACTGCCTTTGTTTGAAAATATGTAGCAGAACAACTCTTGATATTGAAGAAATGTAAACTATAATGAGAAAATAAAAACATTGCTAATGTTTATATTTACCTACAAGTTTCATTCCTGATTCAAAAAGACTAGAAATTAAAAAAAAAAGGTGGAACTCTGGTTTTCTTTAAGTATGCACCTGTGTTCTGTTTAAATGTAGATATTTGTTCATCATCATCATCATCATTTAACGTCCGTTTTCCGTGCTAGCACAGGTTGGACGGTTCAACCGGGGTCTGGGAAGCCAGGGGCTGCACCAGGCTCCAGTCTGATCTGGCAGTGTTTCTACAGCTGGATGCCCTTCCTAATGCCAACTGCTCCGCGAGTGTAGTGGGTGCTTTTTATGTGCCACCTGCACAGGTGCCAGGGGAGTCCGGTATCGGCCACAATCGGTTGGTGCTTTTAACGTGCCACCGGCACGGAAGCCAGCCAAGGCGGTGCTGGCATCGGCCATGTTCGGATGGTGCTTTTTATGTGCCACCGGCACAGAAGCCAGTCGAGGCGGTGCTGGCAACGGCCACGTTCGGATGGTGCTTTTTATGTGCCACCGGCACAGGTATCACAACTACTATTTCCATTGATTGTTCACACTTAGATTTCTAAAGAAAGGATTTAATTTAAAAACAGTGTTGTACACGAGAACATAGAGGTACATAGATACTAAATGAGTACTAGCTGAAATACATTTTGCAGCAGAGGAAGAGACAAGAGACATAATATAGAAGAAAACTAAGAGTTACTGCAAGACATGTTGTGAGGCAGAGACCAGATCTATGGCTGGCAAAAGGTCTCAACCTGGTGACATAGAGAATAATATTATAGACAGAGCCATAAAATGCTTGGAAAAGACAACAACATGTAGCGATGACAGAAGCTAAACATCACTGGTACATAGCAAGAAGTGAAGCAGAAAGTAAGAAATTTGTCAATGTTCTATGACATGAGGATCAGAAGTGTGAAGTGTTTGGGATTGCAAAGTCGTATGCCAGTTTAAATCAAAATGGTGTAAGTAAAATGTTTGTTATCATAGCTGCACATGCCTTCACTAATGCCAAGATTAAATGGCATGGAAATATTGCTGCAAGAAACTGTTGAATTAAAAGAATTTATTGGGGAGATGAAACAATCCCAAGGAGACTCAACAAGGCTGTCGGCTATTGAAATCGTGTGAGATATGTTTAAAGTAGCCATTTGGTCATTAAGGATGTGAAGGCAAGGAAAGCAACTCTACTTTCAAGGATAAGCACTAAGATGCTGAAAATATTCAGTGATGTAAGACATACACCAATTACTTGCACAGTCAGCAGGTTGTACTGGAAGAGCTTATTCACAATATGTGGTATAGAAGTAGTATCAGTAATTACTACAAAGGCAAAGGTTGTGCTGTAGAAAGAAGCTTCCATAGAAGCATCAAATTAATGGGACAAGTGATGTAAGTAACAAAGGGTTACAACTAATTAAGAAGAAAATCAGCTTAGATAAAACTTAGTTCAAGTTTGTGTTCTCTTTTCAATGAGATATCTATTGGATTAGTTTTTGGTGTGACCAAGCATTCATTGTGAGAGAAGGCCTCTGTTGAAGTTTCATGCACTGCAGTCTGAATAAGGCTGAGAGAAGTAGGTATAAATGAGTGGTTTGCAAGAAATGTACAAACCATATGGAGAGATATTATCTGCATGTGAGTTAGCAAGGAGTTCAGTAGAGAATCTGGCATGCAAATAGGTGTCTTACCAGAGCTCAAT
>NC_042998.1:78932228-79094728 GCF_006345805.1 Octopus sinensis
CGTATCACACAAATGGCACCTGTGTCAGTGGCACATAAAAGCGCCCATTACACTCTGAGTGGTTGGCATTAGGAAAGGCATCCAGCCATAGAAACCATGCCAAATCAGACTGGATTCTGGTGCAACCTTCCAGCTTGAGGCCCTGGTCAAACCTTCCAACCCATGGACAACGAATGTTAAATGATGATGAAATATGTTGAGAGCAAAATTAGACATAAGAGGAATTGGATGTAGTATACAAGAAAGAAAATTGCATTGATATGGACATGTGATGCACATGAATGAGGACAGCTGTATTAAAAAAGTGCTGATCACTTAAAATGGATGGAACTTATGGAAGAGGGGAAACCCCAGAAGACATGGAACACAGTAGTGAAGGCTAATCATAGGACTTTGAACCTTGTGAAGAAAATGACAAATGACAGAATGATTTTTTGTATGCAGTACTCGGGAAGACCCTCTCATTTAAGCAAACCTAAGATTGATTTCCTCACCAAATTTCCACCTCTAGTCATCACTTCCACCCGTGTGTGTGTGTGTATTGGTACAATATACCCAAATTATTAAGAAGCTCACTTTGCAACATCCTATGTCAGTTCCACTGCATAGCATCTTGGATATTTGACATTTTTGACAGCTGAGGGTGGTCCCATACACTGTCAGTAAAATTTGATAGATGGAAACTGTATAGAAACCCATTGTATGGATTGTAACTGTAATTCAAAGATATAGTCTTGTCACACTCTGTTAATTATGTTAAAGGTACACCTGTCTATGGAATGCTCACCCACTTGCATGTTGATTCAATGAGCAAGTAATTCAGTTGGTCAAACAACTGTATCTCCATTCATGATACTGGCAACAAACCATCTGTCTACCTATGGACAGGTGGATCTAGCATCCTTAGATAGTATATAAATGCAACATTTGCTTAAGAGAGAGAGAGAGGTAACAGAATAATTCATAAATACATCTTTGTTTACCTATTAATATATTTTCTTTCATGTTTTTATTTGACAGTTACCTATACAATCATTTGGAATACTTTTCTTGCCATATTAAAATATGTAAGTACTACAGAGTTTCTTTTTCTGGGGGATTTTTTCTTCTTTTTTTTACAACTTTTAATTTAATGTTTGGACATTTTACCATTCTTTCATCAGTTTGAGAATAGAGATTGTCTTCGTTGTGGTGATTGAAATATCGGGTTTGCTTGTTGAATATTTGTTTCCTTTTGGATCATTTATTCCATTGGTGTGGTTTTCTTTTCACTGAAGCATAAATGTATGTGAAAAAATGATTAAATGTATTTGTTTTCCTCCTTTTTTTAAATATTTGAATTCTTTCTACAAAAAAAAAAGTGCTTGTTTCTTGCAAAGAAGTAAACATCCATTACCAGTATTTCTATGATAACGATGATAAGTTGGACTTCAGAAAAGTCTTGTTTAATTTTACTATTCTTACTGGTTGCATCTCTAAAGTGTTTATTAGCTGGTCTCTTTCTTAGCCCAATAATCTTAGCTTTTCCACATTGTCCATTAAACATCTACCAACATACCCAAATGTACCTAATAATTATTGGTATAAATGTGAATTTATATGGTATAATAAATCTCGAGTTAGTACTGTGAAAAGGGAAGCTTGTGGTGAATACCAGGATCATGCAACTTTTTAGGTTCAAGAAGTCAATTTCCATTATAGACCAGTCAAGTAATCTAATGTGGGATACTGTCTATGTATGCATGTGTCTGCTGTGTATGTATATGCTTGTGTTTGTATAGATATATATATTTAGAAAACTTGTTTTTCACATTTTTGTGTACATTTCTGTATCTACTTATGATTTACTAATCTAAATGAAGATGCAAGGAAAATGCTGAATTTATTCTAGGAAATGCACACACATGCATGCATACATGTGTGTGTGTACAGATAAACACACATGTATATATAAGTTCATGTGTATAATCTGTAAATATTTTATATTGTTTTCACTAATATAATTTTCATTGCACACACACACACAACTGGTTTCTTTCAGTCTCCGTCTATTAAGTCTACACAGAATTCCCTAGCAGAAGAATACTTGTTCAAAGTGCTAGTGGGGCTGAGCCCCAAATACCTGGTTGCATAACAAACCACATAACCATGACTATATATATATATGTGTGTGTATAGTGTTGTGATTTGATGCAATATACTTTACCAGATCCTTTTAACTCAAGTCCAAGTAATCATTACATTCCTATATCTTTGTTGTATTAAATAATATTGTCAAAGTGAGGACAGATTAGATGGTTATGAAAAGGAGATGCATGATATGAGTATAAAGACACAAAACCAATTGTTGATATTTTGAATGTAATTAATACACATATTTCTAGTAGTTATGTAAAGGATATCTTACATAACTGCTTAGAAACGTGCATTAACTGCATTCATAATATCAATAATTGGTTTCACCTTTATCCTTATATACATACATAAATACATATATATATATATGTATGCATGTGTATATATGATTGACCAATAGCTCCTAAAGTTTTTTTTTTATTTTCTCTCTGTTTATTTCTTTGTGTTCCTTTCTGTTGAAGAGCATAGGCTTGAAACATAAAAGACTTTCTCATCTTCCTGAGCATTAAACTAATACACCTGTTTGATATTTATACACCTCTTTTTCTCTTTTGTTTTTCTGTAAATTTCAACTATGTATTTGTGTGTGTGTGTGTGTGTGTGTGTGTGTGTGTGTGTGTATAACTGTTCAAAATACAGTACAATTGATCTTGTGCTGTAGACATCAGTCCCCAGTATAATAATATATTTCAAATAAAAAAGTGTTTTTACGATAATTATTGCTAGTAACAGTCCACTGTTTTTTCTCAGACTAGGTTCTATGGAACATAGCTATATCTAGTTCCATGGCAAATTTAAATAAACCATAGCTAGCCTAAACAAACCTGTTGTGTGCTGGTATTTTAAAATGTATTTATGTAGATAATTGTAATGAAACGTTTGCATAAAAATGTGATTATATTTATTTTAATCAATGATCTAATCAAATAAACACAACTTGTTGCAAAACCACTCATAGTTTTATATGACAAGATTCTAGATTATAGTAAATCTTAAAGTTACATTTTTTGTGCATTTCATTATTATCTTTTAAAGAGTTTTTCCAACAATTCCACACAAAAACAATTGAGTGTAAAGTTCAACACATACAAAGTATGGGTTAAAACGATTTACATAGATACAAAAGCTGCCTTGCTTTAAAATGTTTTTTTGTTTTGTTTTAATAGTTTCAGCTCAAGAGCTGCAGCCATGCTAAGGCTCTGCTGTTATGTGGGTTTAATATATATGATTTTGTATATGGAATGCAAAGCAGTTTAAATTTATTTTTTTAGTTAGATTTCTGAGACACCCTTCGGTCACAACATAGACCATGGGATTGCACCTAGAAAATTACCCTCACAGGCACAAGTCCAGGCGAGGTTGTTTTTTTATGGAAAACCAGCAGTCGCCCATGCATACCGGCCTCCCCTCTCCAGGGGAAAGGCAAGGGCTGATACAGCTTAGCACCTGTGACATTGCAACTCATTTCTACAGCTGAGTGAACTGGAGCAACATGAAATAAAGTTTCTTGCTCAAGAACACAATACGCAGCCTGGTCCAGGATTTGAGCTCACAACCTCACAATCATAAGCTCGACACTCTAACCACTGAGCCATGCACCTTATTTTAAAATTAATGATTATTAACATATTTATTTTTAACATGTCTAGGCAGCTTGAGATGCAAAATACACTGGTCACTGTATAGGAGAATAACTACTCCCTTTTAGGATGACAGCTTATTGCTGCACAGCATTCTGGGATACTGGTGTTTCAACATGTGTCTTGTCAGCCAGAAGCAGCCAAAACTCTTGAACCTAATCAAAGCCAGTGACTTTGTTTATACATTCAGTGAACAAATTGTTTGCTAATTGATGCCTATATCTGCCAACCAACAGAAAAAAACAATTATAAAATTTGCACTGAGTACATCAAGATTTGGAATGATTATTTCCATATTCTTAACATAGTGCACATAACAGTTTTTTTTTATTGGTTGGCAGAAATAAGCATCGATAGCAAGCAATTTGTGTACAGAAAGTATAAACAAAGCCTGCAACTTGTTTTAAGCTCAGAATTCCAGTTGCCTCTGGCTGACTAGACACAACATATTGAAACACCAGTATCCCATAATGACATGCATCAATGAGCCAAGTGTGTTCAACACACTGTCATCACAAATGGCAGAATTTATTCTGTGACATATGTTACAGCAACCAAAATATTTGCATCCAAATCTGCCTAGATTTACTCTTTTACTTGTTTCAGTCATTTGACTGCGGCCATGCTGGAGCACCATCTCGAAGAGTTTTAGTCAAGCAAATCAACCCCGGGACTTATTTTTTTTAAAGCTTAGTGCTTATTCAAATTGGTCACTTTTGCCACACCACTAAGTTACAGGGACATAAACACACCAGCACCTGTTGTCAAGCAGTGATGGAGTGACAAACACAGATACAAAGACATGGGCTTCTTTCAATTTCCATCAGCCAGATCCATTCACAAGGTTGGCCTGAGGCTTTATTAAAAGACACTTGCCCAAGGTGCTACAGTGGGACTGAACCTAGAACCATGTGGTTGGAAAGCAAGCTTCTTACGACACAGCCATACCTAAAAATATGAATAATTATTCTTGATCTCACTGTAAATGGTGCATACAACAATTTTGTATTACTTGGCAGATATAATTACCAAGCAGCAAACAATTTGTGCACTAAAGTAGAAACAAAGCTGCTGGCTTTGTTTAGATTCAGAGTTCCTACTGCTTCTGACTGATGAGACACATGTTGAAACACCAATGACCCTGAATGTCTTCTACCAATAAGCCAAGTGTGTTGAACATGGGATCATCATAAAAAAGAGCAATTATTCTCTTATCATATACTCCACAGCGACCAGTATAATTTTTCTGAACCTGCTTAGACCTGTGAAAAACATGCAGGCATGGCTGTGTAGTAAAAAGCTTGCTTCCCAACCACTTGGTTCTGGATTCAGTCCCATTGCATGGTACCTTAGGCAAGTGTCTTTTACTATAGCCTCGGGCCAACCAAAACCTTGTGAGTGGATTTGGTTGACTGAAGCTGAAAGAAGCCCATTGTGTGTGTGTATATATATATATGTGTGTGTGTGTTTGTTTTTTGTCTGTGTTTGTCACCCACCACCACTGCTTGACAACTGGTGCTTGTGTGTTTATGTCCCTATAACTTAGCAGTTCAGCAAAAGAGAACAATTGAATAAGTACCAGGCTTAAAAAAAAGTACAAGGGGCAATTCATTTGGCTAAAAATTCTTCAAGGCAGTGCCCCAACATAGCCACAGTCTAATGACTGAAACAAGTGAAAGATAAATGATAAGAGATGATAATATTCATTCCAGATCTCACTGTATACAGGGCAGATAAGGATTTTTTTTTATCTTAAAATTACTTTTTCTAATGAATTTCCTTTTGTTCAGTTTGGTAACTTACAAAGACAACAATGCCATCTTAGACTTGCCAAATACACACACACACAGAATTGTTTTCAATGGAACTGTCATTGTGTAAAACTGTCAAGACCTTGATTGCTAAGAATATTCGAATCACTTTTGGTAAAATAAACACAAACCAGTAATAAACTTGCAAGGGAGACAATTGAAATTTTAAAAAGATTTGTAAAACTGTAATTTATACCAGGTTCACTTTACTATTCAAAACCTGTTTTACATGTATATGATGGTTGTACTCAGAGATGCCATGCTGGTTTCTATTAACAAAATCAAATTTAATGCAGAATTACACCAATGTATATACATATATAACCAGACATAGTCATATGTTTTTCTAATTAATCAAAGCATGAAAGCACAAGGTTTGACTGAAAGCCAAGAATTTATTTATTCACACGCAAATGATACGTGGAATGTTTTGCCACATAATATGTAATTAGATGTTTTTTCTGGTTTTTTGTTTTTCATATTTTTTTTAAATTTCATATTTAAAATAATTTGGTATCATTTTTGTCCAAGGGTGTCTGAAAGTATAGCAATCTGTAAATGAAATGTTTCAGTTTGTATGAAGCCATCCTGAAAACATTTCCTATTATAACTTTATATCCTGTTTAAAATGTGTGTAATTATTTCAAAACCAATCAGAAACAGAAAATATCTGTAGAATGTAAATATCTGTATTACTTAATACTCATCCTACGAATGAAGAAAATTAAACAGGAACGGAAATTCTCATTTCATGCTTTAATTAAATATTCAAATGACTTAAGTTACATTAATGGTACACTGTACTTCTATGATTAAAATAACCTAAGACATTTTTAGCATGCTTATTATGTATATGTTTTATATCAGTATTTTATTACTACAAAGATAAAAAATAAGGAAATTTTATTCATTATACCTCCACAAAATTTCTGTACACACAACATTCTCTCCCCAAAGATCCATTTACATTCTTTGTTTTTGCCATGATGCTCTGTTTACTTGAATTTTGTACCCTGAACATTACTTAAAATTATAAGTTACTAACAGAAAACTAAGCAGGAAATTAATTTATTCTCACATTTGCTACAGATTAACTTTTAATTTAAAATGAAAATTATGTAACAGTTACTATTGGTGTATATTTCAGAACATTCCATTTCCAATTACAAGTAGCAGAGCTTAATTAAGCTTTTTACTTTGTTTTGAACTTCATATTGTTAATGCATTTCTTTTACATATCTACGTGCATTTACTTACATATATATATATGTATGTATATAAGAGGGATACACTATCATAACCATATCTATTTATTGTATAAATAACTGTCTTAATGTTCAGATCAGTCTAAATTTTTGATTTGCTCATGAGATTTATTTAATGGATTATTTGTTTTGAATGAATTATAAAACAATTTGTCATTCTTTAATTCTGGGGCAGCATAATTGAGTAGACCTATGCATTCTAGTGAACATGATCACATTTCTTTACATTTTCCATTTGAGTGTAGTATCCAGGCCGACTGCGTTGTGTGTGTGTACGTACATGTGTGTGCATGCTTCCACATGCATACAAATGTGCATGAATGCTTTTAATATTGTGTTCACTTGTCCTGCACTCTTGAAGACCTTTAGCATACAAAATCCATTACTTGCAAAACAGTTAAAAGCTGGTAAATATTGGTAGCAAGAAAACCATCAGGCTGTAAAATTCCTACCTAAAATAAGTCTTAATTTGCTATATGTATATTTACATGTGTACATATATATATGTATATATGTGCATATATATATATATACACGTGCATATATATATATATATATATATACACGTGCATATATATATATAGATAGATAGATAGATATTTATATGTATGAAAATTTACATACAAATACACACACACATACATATATAGTGAAGGCAAATGATTCAGTGGTTAGAGTGCTGGACTCACAATCATGAGGTAGTGAGTTCAATATCCAGACTGCATTGTGTGTTGTGTTCTTGAGCAAGACACTTTATTTCAAGTTGCTCCAGTTCACTTGACTGTAGAAATGAGTTGTGATGTCACTGGTGCCAAGCTGTATCAGCATTTGCCTTTCCCTTAGATAACAGTGGTGTGGAGAGGGGAGGCTGGTATGCATGGGCAACTGCTGGTCTTCCATAAACATTTTGTGCCTTGGAGGGTAATTTTATAAGTGCAATCTCATGGTCATTCATAACCAAAGGGGACTTTTACTCTTTATACATATATATATACATATGGCGAATGGAGTAAGGTGGTATGCCATTTGTTGAGGAGGGTGATTGAGTTTGAGGTAAATGGAGCGTGAAAGTGAGATAGACCGGGGGGAAAGGTGGGGTGACAGGTAGAAGAGGAGATTGGGAGGGTTGGTTTGAAAAAGGAGGATGCCCAAAATCGGGTGAGATGGTTGAGGGTGTTTGCTATGGCATTGAGGTAGATTTGGCCACCCCTGTTAATGGGGACAAAAGCTGGATTTAAAACACTGGATGATGATGATACACACACATATATACACACATTATGAGTGAGTAAACTCCACTTAGTGCAGTTTTTGTCATCTTCAGTTGAGTTTATTAGATATCAGTGCTATAAATACAAAACCTATAAACCTAAAATCACTAGAAACAAATCATAAATATCATTTAAAAATTTGAAGACAGTCATAAAATCAAATTACCATGTTTAATGCTGTTACAAATGTAGGAGAAATTCCAAGAACCTAACCTGGAACCAAATGACCCTCACTCTAACCTTTTTCACCCTTCCTAACTTAACTCCAAAACTACAACCACTCTTGCCATCATAACAGGAAAACTTTAAAAGTAATTACTGTTAATTACTACTGTTGACTTTGTTTTGTTATCTTATTTTTATTACAACAAACAAAAATTATGCCTATATGCCCAATAGATTGGAGAGGAGGATGTGATTAATTTACACTAGACAGTATTTTAGTTTTCTGTCTGTTTCTGCAAAAATGGTGATTACTCAGGAAATAAATAAGTAAATTAAGTTATATTGTGTAATTGTGCAAACAATTTTACATTAATCTGATGGGATACTCTATACTTTAGTAGAGTACAAATTTATTGTTCTTATATTCTTATACAAGAATGTTGTTGATAATGACTTCGAAGTTTTAGCCAACTAAGCCATCATCATCATCGTTTAAAGTCCACTTTCCATGCTAGCATGTGTTGGACAATTTGACTGAGGACTGGCGAACCAGATGGCTGCACCAGGCTCCAATCTGATCTAGCAGAGTTTCTACAGCTGGATGCCCTTCCTAACGCCAACCACTCCAAGAGTGTAATGGGTGCTTTTATGTGCCACCAGCATGAGGGCCAGTCAGGCGGTACTGGCAACAACCATGCTCAAATGGTGTTTTTTACGTGCCACCTGCACAGGAACCAGTCCAGTGGCACTGGGAACAACCTCGCTCAAATCTTGTATTAGAATAAAATATATATATATATATATATATATATCCAGGGGTCAGTTTTTCTGCTAGTAATTAAAGTGATAATAATTTCTAACTTAGATTTTGACAAGCACTGGTGGATTTCAATATCTACTAGTACTTAGTTTATTGACACTATAAGGATGAAAGGCAAAGTTGACAAAAACACAGGACCACATATTTAGGGGAAAAGGTATTTATTTTGTTGATCACAGAAAGGTAAAATGTAAAATCAGGAGCTGTTGAAACATGAACTCAAATCATAAAGAAAGAATGCTAAATACCACCAGGCATTTTATCCATTGTTCTACCACTTCTGCTAATTCACCTTAAAAACAACAAGAATAAAGAGAGAGAAAAAAAATCAAGAAGTATTAATATATATATTTTCATATATTGCTTATATCATATTGTTGTTGTTAAGATTTCTGTTGATGTTACCTCATCTCACAAGCTGTATTTGGTTGTTTAGATCTATTTTATCTTCTATGCTGGATGAGGGATTAACAGCTGTATTTGCAGATTAAGATTCATATGAAAATTGATGTATGTCTGTAGCTAATGGACACCTTTAGATCTGTTAATGGATGTAACATTTACAAACTGGATGGGGTAGAATCTCACTAACTTATGGTTACGACTATCTCTTAGGGTATGACTTATGTGTGTGTATGCGTGTTTTGAGTGAACAAAATACGTATGTATTAAAAATAGATGTACTTGTCTATTCAATTGTGAGTATGTTGTGTGTCTGTATGTGTCTGTGTGTAATTGTGTATATTTGTACAGACAGAACACATACAGTACATTGTGTGTGTGTGTGTGTGTGTGTGTAAATATAATAATGTAATATACATGTGGTTGTAACTTATATATCATGCGCATGTAAAATATTAGCAGCAGATAATTTTTTCATATATCATCATCATTTTTACATAATACATACATAAATACACATTCAAATGCAAGAAGACAAACAGTCCAGTTAATGAGAGTAAGATGCATACACTTATTTTGAAGCCCATATGTCTGTTTGCGCGTATGTGTGTGTGTGTGCACGCGTAAGACATACATGTACAAGCTTTACATAATTGTTGCCAGCTAATCATATTCTAAAAGGTACATAAAACCCTTTTAGAGAACTCTTAACTATATTTTTCTACAAAACATATCCTCGTGAGCTTTTACTATAGCATATGCCACTCTTTTGTTTTTCTTTTCTCTAAGCTTTTTTCTATTTTCTTCCTTCATGTATATATTCATACATATATATATATATACATGCATATATATTTATATATATATATATATATATATATATATATATATATATATACACACACACATAAATACATACACATACGTATATATCTATAGATATTATGATTTCTCGAAGGCATAGCAATACTAATAATAACCAGTTGTTAGAACTCAATATACCTATGTTTTAGATTTAAGTATTAGATGAGTACAAAACATAATCTAAATTAATAAATAGCAAAAGAATAGGTGTTCTGTAATCACTTTCATTGGCTTTCAGCTGTTTCTGCTATAAGAAGCAATGCTCTCAGAGCTGAGTGTTCATGTGACATCTTATAGCTTTCTCAAAGTCATTTAAACAAAATGTATATTTATTGTGGAAACCATTTAAATAGAGGTTGTTACATGAGGAACCAGATACCTTACAATGCAGTTTGAGGGTGAAAACCCCCTGTTGAGAGATTCAATATGTATATAAACACTTACTTTAGCTTGTAAACCAGAATAAATGCAGACACTCATATAGAGAAATAAAAACAGACACCCATATATATATATCTATATATATATATAGACATACATACATATACACACACACTCATATACATGCATGTCCTTATATCCACAAACATGTAACAGAGACACACATATAGGTGCAAAGATATATATACACACACACACTATACACTCTTGGAGTGGTTGGCATTAGGAAGGGCGTCCAGTTGTAGAAACCAAGCCAAATTCCAACTGGAACTTGGTGCAGCTTTCAGGCTTACCAGTTCTAGTTAAACCATCTAACCCATGTCCGCATGGAAATGGACATTAAATGATGATGATGATGATGATACACACACACATACACATTAGTTTGTTGACTCATATATAGATATATGGATGTACATATAAATATATATTCACTCACCCATATAGTAAACACACATTTAACTATGCATACTTACACAAATATACATCCATTCACATTTATAGACTCACACATGTGGTTACAGATATGAAAATCAGACACTTGGACACAAAGCTAGATCAACTCAGAAAACTATAAGAGCTAAGAAACAGAGATTCACTAATACACATATGCAAACGATAATCCCAGCTATATATATATAATATATATAATATTTTAGTTTTTTAATATTTTATTTTTTAAACTTTTATTTTTTGATTTTTGTATAGATAATAATGAGGTAGGCATTATTAAATCTCAGAACGAGATGTAAACAGTAATCGCTCGACAATGTAAAGTATAATAGCCATCTCGATATGGCTAACCACAGTGTTACTGTAGCTTTTAGCCCCAGGAGATCATCGTCTCCAGCTGGCTTAGGCACACTATCTGTGCCCTTATGGTATTTGCTGGGGCTAAAAAGCTACAGTAACACCCCCCCCCCCCTTTGTAGTTAGCCATATCGAGATGGCTATTATACTTTACATTGTCGAGCGATTACTGTTTACATCTCGTTCTGAGATTTAATAATGCTTGCAGACAGTTTTTCAAAATCAGTGGCAGAAGTCACTAGAAGAACTCTTATATATTTGCATACAGGCTTTCCCTTTCATCGTGATCCGGTGATTACCACCTGTTGATAAGAGGCAACAACCTCGAAACTCTCAGTCCGGTGCGTATCACTTAGGCTTACGAGAAAGAGATGGCCTCCCTTTGCAAATACCATAAGGGCACAGATAGTGTGCCTAAAGCGAGCTGGAGACGATGATCTCCTGGGGCTAAAAAGCTACAGTAACACTGTGGTTAGCCATATCGAGATGGCTATTATACTTTACAATATTGAGGTAATTTAGCAGAAATTTAGAAACTAAAAAGACTAGATGTCTATAGATTGGCTGCTGATGGAGTTTGTTATAGATTGTCTTGTAGTAAGGTCATAAATGTGACAATGCACACTTGTGCTTAGGCACTCACTTATATGCACATATAAATACACACACACACACACACACACACATATATATATATATATATATATATATTATATATATATATATATATATATCTGTTATATGCAACAGAATTAATATTAGATTAAAATAGTCATCTATGTAACATACTTAATGCAAGTATACCAAGAAAAGGCAAATTAACTGCAGTATATCCAGATATAGTCTCCCCCAATGGACATACTATGTTTAAAAGTACAAACATTTCAGTAGCAGACTAAATTTGTCCAGCATTTGCAGTGAGAATGCTAGACCCACATTTCTACCTCTGAGCTTTGTCAGAAGCTTGTACTCACTGCTAAATATAAGCTAAGACAAAATCTAGCTGGGTTCCTTTGGCTGTATACAGTCTTTGACAAGTGGTTTTCCTGGAATAGGTGGAGCTATGTGATGTGAAAATCAGGCTTGGTGTTTGTAGTGCTGGGATGTAGATGTATAGGAAGAAGGGCAGAAAAAGGAAGGAAGAAAGTATGATTGTAGAGTATGGGTTGATTTTTTTTGGAATATTTTGTTTGGTTTGAAATGAGAGCAATGTTATTGTTTAGAGGTCAGTCAAGCATGTAAATAACTTTGTACATGGGTGTGTCACATTCAGGTTAAAATTTGACATAGATGTGTTAGATTCAGATTTAAATGTCTGAAAAGAACTTTCTATTCAAAGAATCTCTTCTACAATCCAGTAATGTCGTTTACATCCCCAAATATATATTTTCTACAAGTCCTGGAGAAGAATTTTCTCCTGGGGTTATTTCTGCAGTGGAAGGTCTTATCATGTTTGAATATGCTCAAACATGTTAAACATGACTTTACATAAATATTTTTTATTCAGTGTTGCATCATGCAACATTATTAATTTTATTCTAGCTTGACCAAGCTTCACACCCATCAGCAAACATACTGTATGCTGTTTTAAAAAAATTTTTTTTTATCTCACTATGAGTGACAGATTTAGTTCTCCTGGCTCATGAAGCAAAAAGACACAAAAACTTTTACATCCTATATTCCAGTGACATTCACAGCCCAAAGTGTGCTTTCACATATATTGGCTAGGAAGATAAGTTTTTCCCTGGACAATTTCCACAATGGAAGATCTTATCAAACACAAATACACTTAAATGTGTTAAATATGACTTTACATGAAAATATCTTGTTCAAACTGCTTTGTGCAGTATATGAACTCATACTCAGTCGGTTATGATGACGAGGGTTCCAGTTGATCCGATCAACAGAACAGCTGACTCGTGAAATTAATGTGCAAGTGGCTGAGCACTCCACACACACATACCTTTAATGTAGTTCTCTGGGAGATTCAGTGTAATACAGGATGTGATGAGGCTGGCCCTTTGAAATGCAGGTACAACTCATTTTTGCCAGCTGAGTGAACTGGAGCAATGTGAAATAAAGTGTCTTGCTCAAGGACACAACACATCGCCGGGAATTGAACTCATGACCTTCACTAGTGCAATATATATATATATATATATATATATTATATATGTGTGTGTTGTGTTTGCAATGAAGTATAGGAAAAGGATAAATAGATAGATAGATAGTTGCATAGAGATTCATGCATGTAGATAAGTAGATCAATAGTTGTTGATGGCTAGATGTGGATAAGGCAAACAAACAGCTAGATAGACACGTGTATGCTAACACACACAGCTCTCTCTCACTCTTTTTTCTGTCTCTTTCTCTCTCTCTCTCTTTCTCCTTCTTTCTCTCTGATGATTTTATATATATATATATGAGGCAGTTGGCAGTTACATAGACTCTTACACACCTGGATCACTTGACACATACAAGAGTAGAACCAGTATTACAACACTTGGCTTATTGAGGCAATCATGTGACTTGCTCTGAGACACAATTGAACACTAATAGAATACTAATAGCAATATGTTGCAGAAACTGATTTTTAAATGTAATGTTTGTATAAACGCAGATAACATTGCTTTCAAGTAGCCGCAATTTGATCTAATGTTACCTAGAAGATAAGTGCTAAAACTTACTGAATCAACATGGCGTTGAACTGTTAGCTGAAGGATCCATAATTTATGTCCTATCACAAACCCTAAGATATAACAGGGATGAGGTAATAAGCCACCACATAGGCAAGATCTAGTCTCATGAATTCCTAATGAATGCTTCATGGACTGAGCCATTAAGTGTCAAACTTACTTTACCAAAGACAAGCAGATGACAGTGATAGGATAGAAATCAACCACCTTTTTTGCTTCATCTGTCTAATGCTAAGTAGACTGAGTCATTGAAAGATAAATTTTCCTTGCTGGAATGCAGTGGTGTGGCAGTGAAGAGGCATATACTCTTGTATTAAGCAAGTAAACTGGAAGATTCTCTATAAAATTGCATCATGTGTGTGTGTGTGCATACATATATATTTGCACACAAACAAGGGCCTCTCGTAGGCAAGATGCATTTTTTTGCATTGCATAAATACAAGCATCCATATGTATATACATCTGTCACTCACAAGTGAATATGACTTGGGAACATGTAACCATGCATTCACTACTTCTTTTAGATGCATATGTCATCACCAGCAAACATAGGCACCCTCTCAACCCTCCCACTCCCACCTTCAGTTCAGCAGATCATCAAAGACATGTTACTGGAAGAAGAGAGGGCTGCGCCGGTACTGGGATGGTACTCATTTTCTAACTAAGCAAACTGGAGCAATACATAATGAAATGTCTTGCTCTGCTTGATCCAGAAATCAAACTTAAGATCTTATGATGATCATGACCCAAACTCCCTAACCACTAGACCATATATATATATATATATATATATATATATATATGTATAGCATGATTATATATAGCATGGGTTGGACGGTTCAACTGGGGTCTGGCAAGCCAGGAGGCTGCACCAGGCCTAGTCTGATCTGGCAGTGTTTCTAGACCCCAGTTGAACCGTCCATCCCATTCTAGCATGGAAAGCGGATGTTAAATGATGATGATGATGATGGATATATATATGAATGAATCACTGATAGACATTATATGTATATGAAGTTCCAACAACTGGTTATTGGTCCTACTGTGGCAAAATGTAATTACAATGTGTGTATTGTGTGTATATGTTTGTGTGTGTGTGTGTGTGTGTGTGTATACTTTGGATATACAGGACAACTTAAGCCAGCATGAGAGACGGACATAATGTGATTATGAGGAGTATATATACTGTATATGCTTGTGTAAGAGTCAAATTATTTAGACCATTTTTTTAAAGTCAAATTTATGGGGTTGTCTATTACATGGGTACTACATTTGAGGGGCTGAAATTCAAGCTAGAATCCAAAGTATCGTATCAGCAGCAGAAGCTCTCTAAGTGAATAAAATCAAAAACACAATGAATTACAATAATATTACCAATTCTGTGCATCAACAGAGTTATTTCTACATACAGGATGATATGGTACCTTGACCAACAAATGTTGTCCTGTTCATGAAATATTATGATGAACTTTTATATGGGGTCTTTGGAAAATTCCCAATTTTTTGGCCAAAAATAGGGGGTTGACTTTTACATGAGATTGACTACCACTCAAGTGTATACAGTATGCAGTATATATATATATACACACAACAACCTTCCACACAGTTTTTCTCTACCATAATTACAAACCATTGGTCAGACTGGTGCTATAGTTAAAGTCTCTTGCCCCATGTGCTGCACAGTAGGGCTGTTTGCAAAACAAACATCTTATTGACATAGTCATATCTGTGCCTGTATAATTATCATTCTAGCATCCGCTTTTCCATACTTGCATGGGTATTGAGAGAGAGGACAGTTTTATTCTATTGGTAACATGTAGAATATTTCAAATCTTGTACGGTCTGCATGTGCAGTGCTTAGCATATAAATTGTGGTATCAACTGACTTCTGTCCGTTAAAATTGTTTGGTTTGTACCTTAATGAGAAACAATCATATATTGCTTTAAAATTTTGGCACAAGGCCAGCAATTCAATTACATCAACCCCATTGCTCAACTGGTACTTATTTTATCTGGCAGAAACGTTAGCGCGCCAGGCAAAATGCTTAGCAGTATTTCGTGTGCCGCTACATTCTGAGTTCAAATTCCGCCGAGGTCAACTTTGCCTTTCATCCTTTTGGAGTCGATTAAATAAGTACCAGTTACGCACTGGGGTCAATATAATCGACTTAATCCATTTGTCTGTCCTTGTTTGTCCTCTCTATGTTTAGCCCCTTGTGGGTAGTAAAGAAATAGGTACTTATTTTATCAACCCCAAAAGGATGAAAGGCAAATTTGAATTGAGGACATAAAGACAGATGAAATGCCACGAGGCATGCATTTTGTCCAGTGTGTTAACAACTCTGCCAGCTTGCCATCTTAGAAACAATTATTCATTATTATGATTTCTTCCTTCTTCCAAAAGCATTTCTCTACAGTTTCCCAGTTGTCACTAATCAAAATTCCTTCCGAGACCACCATCACCACCACAAATAACAACTACATATACAAATTTGACACATCTTCTAAATGAGGGAATTAGTAGATTATTGTTCTCAGTCTGATATTTTTAATCATTATTGCAAAAGCATCTTTTTGCTATAAATGAATTTGTCATTGCAGTCAGCATTATTATTAGCAATATTAGTACTATTTGGTAATGAGCCAGGTGAAGGGATATTTTCACAGAGCAGATTACTGGGAAGTAAAATCTTAGTGTGTGTGCATGTGGCAAGCAGAAGTCCTTTCCATTGCACTGTTAAAAACTAAAAAAATAGAGAAGTATGTCGGTAAAACATTTCAGAATCTCTCTGACCTCTCATATTATTCATAGAAAAATAGAACCAGATAAAAAATAATTTTTTAAAAAAAACTAGAAGCAAAAAAAAATAAAATGAAAAAAACTGTAAAAATAGGAAGGAAAATGGTAAAAACATGAACATATTACTCTTGTCTTCCTCCAGAGCCACGCATGAAGAGCATGAAAAAGAGAAAGTTGTCTATCTATATTGGCCATTTCATGTCTCACCACCTGCCTGACTATCTTCACTACTCTCTCACACCAAAATGCCTGCTTGTTGTTATATCTAAAATTCCATTGCTGTTGCTGCCTAGGGATTAGATGTTTCAAGTGGTTGCCTTCTGGGTTCTGTTATTGTTCCCCACCACCCCCGCATCTATGCCTCCTTTTTTTGTTGTTGTTGTTCTTACTCATATGCTATAGGGTTTGAAGAATTCTTTTGCTTATTTTTCAAGAGGACATTGTTTTTGTTTTTATTTACATTCTTTGACAGAGTGGAACAGAAAAAAACATTGGTACTACTACTACCACCACCACCACAATTAAGTACCACTAAAACAAAGACAACAGTTGAGAAAGAAACAGAGGAGGTTTGGAGTCGAAGGAAAATAAATATATCCCCACCCATCAAAAATGATAAGCAAATAAATAATACAATAAAAAATTACTAACAGAGTTTTCTTAGGTTGAAATAAGATTTTAGCAGAAGGAAAAACAAAAAAATACACTGAGAATTTTTTTAAAGAAAGTACAAAACTATAACATTAAGACCATCTACCAATTTGATCAATAAGACACCCCTTAAACTTGGATTTCTTCTGCAACTGACATCATTGCATGCTGTAGCCTACAAACACATATGCACATAGATACTACCACAAACACACACACATACTCTGGCCATTGTTGCACTCTCCAGCCTTCAAAAACTACTTTCTCTATCTCCTTATACTTCAAGTCTGTTATTTTTCAGTCATGTAATGACATATTTTTTTCTTAGACTATTCTTTTCCTTCTCTATGAACTTTTTCATCTTTCTGATGACAATCCATGCTCAAAATGTTACATCCCACATTTTTTTTTCATCTTAAATTTTCTCTGAGTGTCAGTGTAATATATTCACTGTGTACATCCTTTTGACTTTTGTTGTTTTTCCTGTTTTATTTTTGATTTGCCTATATATATATATATATATATATGATAGTTTTTGTGTGTGGCAGATGCACAGGGGCAATAAACACCGAAGTTATACAGAAAACAGATTCCATTACATGCCTGGGGGAAAAAACTAAAAGTAGTTGATAACTTCTGTTACCTAGGTAACCAAGTCAGGAGGAGGGGTGGATGTTCTGAGAGCATAGCTGCTAGAATAAGAATAGCCTGGGCAAAGTTCACAGATTTCCTACCTCTGCTGGTGACAAAGGGCCTCTTGCTCAGAGTGAAAGTTAGACTGTATGGTGCATGTATGTGAACAGCCATGCTTATATGGCAGTGAAACATGGGCTGTGACTGCTGAGGACATGATAGGCTTGAAAGAAATGAAGCTGGTATGCTGGACATAAGAAACATCCGATGTGGTGTGCAAGAGAGACGACTGTGCTGGTATGGTCCTGTCTTGTGTATGGATGAGGACAGTTGTGTCACACCCTAACAGTGGAGGAAACCTGTAGTAGAGGTAGACTTGCAAAAAAATGAAAATTTCAAATATTAGGGAATAATACAAAGGTTGATTGAAAAATTGTATATGTATGTTTGATTCACAACAAAAAGAAGATTCTCTATAGAACAGTTTTATGACACAGATGGTACAATCTTAGCTATACAATAATCTATAATGGTATAAGTGTGTACCTGTACAAAACCACAATGGTATAGGTGTGTACCACTCAAAATTATTTACTCTTAGAAATATGTATTGCAACATTGTTGCAAGATTATTACTACCTAATGCTTATAAACTATACACAACATGTTTGTGATTAGTAAATATGTTTAGAGTGAAAAAATGTTATAAATAACTTACCAAAGCATGATGATAATCACTTAAAAGCAGTCGGTAAATGTGGGGAGTTTGTACACGTGAGCTTTTTGAGCTATCACTATAGTGTCATACACTCTGGTCATATGTCTGGCGCTACATACTTACCAGAAAAACTGGAGCAGTACTATACTGCATCACATGAAATGAAAATTTTAAAGGTTTGAGTTGTAAAATTTTTGACTGGTACAAATATGTACCAGCCGGGCTGAAAGGGTTAAGGCATCTTTCTTTGCTAAAGCTTCTACTCTATCCTCAATGCCTTACCCAATAATTTGGCCTTATAGTTAATTATCATAGAAGTGAGAGACAGGTCTGTGTAATACTCTTCATTAGTAGTTATATGTATGTTTTATTATCTATCCTATATAAATTCTTAATTCTGTCTAAGAAGAAATTAAAGTTCATTCTGAATTTTTAAGTTTTTGTATGTCTAAAGGTGCAGAGGATTTACAGTATCATAGCTTGGGTGTGATGCCTAAGAGATTCACTTCAAAGGTTTCCAGCTTCTCAATTCTGGGTGCGACTGTTCTAGACCTAATTCTGAAGTCTTCAGAATCTACTGGTGCTTGTACATGCTCATAGAAGAACTCTTGTGGTTTTTGACTGTCTTTTCATCTCTAATTTTTCCCGATGTTGTATTTTCAAAGATCCAGTAAAAAAGAGCCCAAGCCTATACTTTTTCATTCAGCCATGTCTGATGACTGTTAATTTACTTTCCACACTTGAAAAGGTTCTTCAACCCCAAACTATTTAGTAACATGAGTTGGATGTTATGAGACTAAGTTCATAATACTGTAGAAATAATAGTCCCACTCTGTTTAATATACAAGTGCTTATTCTCTCTGACTAATGGAAACTTATTAGACAACAGTATTTATATCAGCTATATACTTCCTTACTAGTTCCAGACTAGTTGCTATCAAATTACACCAAACTGTTATGTGCAACCACCTTGATGTATGCACTTGTTAGCTTAGTGGTAAAATGTTATAAAAAGTTCAAAAAACTTCAAATTACTTTGCTACTAAAAGCATCATGAATTGTCACATAATTAAACCATAGTATTTAATTTTTTTTAAATATACTGTTTGGTAAAAAAAGATCTTGTCAAAACCTGCTTCAGACCAGTCAGAAACATCTAGTTCAAGATGTGGTATCTGAGCTCCTTTTGTTCTATGAAAGTTAAAACCTAGGTAGACAGCTGTAGTGAGCAACAGACAACAATATTCAGAACAAAATAAGACAGAAGAAACTTCATGCCATCTTCCCCCTTGAAGCAATGCTGGATAGACATGCTACAGCTTAATTCTGTTCTTTAGTAACTTTAGTTGCTTTTTAACAATGAGCAACTCATCAATCAATACATGTTACATAGGACTAACATGGAATTATTGAGGTACACTTTCATATAGGTATTTTCTTTGCAGTGACTTTTCTTCTTTTTGCTCTTATGTTCATTCAGTGTCAACATTAGAACTGTAAATTTGATATATATGCAACTAATTCTACCTTCAATGGAATTCATTGGAAACATAGTTTTCCAGTAATATATGTAAAAGAATAAATGAAGGTTTAGAGAGAATTCTGGTCTTGCTTTTTTGGTTTTTCTTGATTTAACACCCACAGCAGCATTATCTGCAACCATATCAGCTTCTGTTTCTTACACACATGCACACTGATACAAGCCTGCATGCATGCTGACTTCTTTCAGTTTATGTCAACTAAATCCACTGACAAGCCTTTAATCAACCGAGGAGTATAGTAGAAGACACTTGACCAAGGCACCATGAAGCTGGACTGAACCTGAAACCATATGGTTGGGAAGAGAACTCCTTAACCACACAACAATGCATGGTTGTATGTATCTGTGTGTGTGTGTGTGTGTGAGAGAGAGAGAGAGAGAGAGTGTGTGTGTATATATATTGCTTCCCCAATATAGAGTCAATAATACTCATTCACACTAAACATAAACACACCAGAAACACCCTTGAAAGACAATGCAACTGTAGATCCCCAAACTGCTGCCATATTAACAACAACTGCAAACAGGCATACATGAGACAATAATTACAAAGGTCAGCTGAAAAATTCATAGGCTGACCAAGATACTCTCATGGAATGTGACCAAATCAGGCTTACTTTTCCACATAGCCCTCCTTGCAGCCAACACATTTCTTACATCATTATTGCAGTGCTTGGATCCCATTGATAGAGAAGCTTTCATCCTGTTGCTCAAAAAAGTCATCAACAGCAGATATGACATCATCATCACTGCAATACTGGTTCCCAGCCAGGTGTTTTTTCTTGTTGGGGAACAGATGATAGCCAAATAATACCAAATCAGGAGAATAGGGAGGTTGATCAACCAGTTCAAAGCCACAGTCACTCACAGTCGTCAGTGAAACCAAAGACTTGTGTGCTGGAGTATTGTCTTCAATAAGCAAGACCCCTTTCATCAGTTTCCCTGGGTGTTTGATCTTGATAGCCTTTTATAACTGCCTCAGGGTGTTTTCACAACTTTTATAACTGCAAGGGGTGTTTTCACTACAAGGATTATCTCTGACTCAAAGTGATGAACCCAACACTCATCTTGGGTTACAAAACATTGAAGGAAACCAGCTGGATCTACCTCAAACAACATAAGATTTTCCTGTGATTTAATCAGGCTGGTGCGCTTCTGATCAGGTGTCAGAAGACCCACCAAGCAGAAACTGTCTTTCCAAGTTCGTTGTACAAAACATTCTCAACTCTCTTACAGGATATGCTAATAGCATTGGCTGTTTGATTTATAGTCAATCACCTGTCCTCTATCAGCACATGATGAACACAATCAATGTTTTCTTCCATGGTGGCAGTTGCAGGATGTCCAGACAATGAGTCATCTTCAAGACTTTCCATTCTCCTACTAAATTCAGCTGCCCACTTTTGCCTTGTTGATAAAATTGTAACATCATGCTCTAATGTAGCAGCCATGTCAGCATGAATGTCCTTAAGGGAATAAATTCATTTTAGTAGATAATTCTTAATGCCACGATACCAAAATTTGTCGATTTTTAAGAGAAATCACTACTCATTACTATTAAAGTCTACTTTGGACAGTGAGATGTCAGTTTATCTGGATAGAAACAATGCAGTTATCAATATGAAGATTTGAAATTAAAGCATGCAAGATTTCACAGCTCTAGCATTACTTCTTCATAGTCAACCAATGAAATTTTCAGTCCACCCTCATATACACAGCGAGTGAGGATGAGTGACATTCTGAAGAAAATATTCAGTTTTCAGCTGGAAGACATTAACATTTTATGCTTCATGCTTGTTGATAATATTTTTGATTATTTGTAAAAACTTGTAACATTTCATATAAGTGAATTACTGTCATCTGTAAATTGTTTGTTCGAATCAAATTTTCATTAAATAATACACAAACGCACACACACACACACATATGTATGAGTGTGTGTGTGTATATATATATATATATATATATATATATATATACAGTCTGTGTATTTGCGTGTCTTACACTTTGTTGCCATTATACTATTTCACAAAGAACAATCTTAGCAAATGAAATATAGAATATTGTTATTTGTCATGTTTTTTTCTCTTTTTCCTCCTCATTATCATTATTGGCATTATCAAAGAGAAGGACATGATGATGACGATGATGATGATGATCATCATCATCATCATAACCACCATCATCACAGTTGCTAAGCTTTACTGATCCATATCCAATTAGTCTCCTAATATTATGTCAGATTGCACTTAATTTAGGCTGTCTGTCTATCTATCTATCTATCTATCCATCTAGTCCAGCATGCATAATAGTTGTGGCAACATTACATGTACTGAAATGCCAGCCAGGAAGCTGGGATATAAATGGCCAAATTCCAGGCTGAGAATACGCACGCACACACACACACACACCACACACACACACACACACACACACACAATGATAGTGAATAAATACCCTGAGAGATCTGTCTGAAAACTGAATAATAAAAATGTAGGTTAACCTATTTGTTGTAGTAAACAAAAAAAATTCTAATTAATTAACATTATACTCTAAAAATAAGCACAACATTTTTTTCAAATTACTAATCCTGGCCAATAAAGGCAGATAGCAACAGCTCTAAAAATTATTTTAATTTATTCAAATTCTATCTATAAAGCAGTATGAACGAGTTTGATCTTTAATACTAGTGCAATTACTCTAGATATGTTTCAGTGTTATTGGGCCTCATCTGCAAAGCATAGTTTAACTGTTACTGCACATCATCAATGACTTGAGAAGTGTATAGGACTTTTGAATGAATACAATATATTTTTGTTACTTAAAAGAATGTCTGAGAGATAACGTACCCAGAAATATCTGCTACAAGAAAAGTAAAAAAAAAAAGTAGTGGGCCTGAACTTACTTGATGTAGTAAGTCAGTAGTTTAGATTTAAATGAAATTACACATTTAGTGATGAAGAGTTTACTAAGTTTTCATGCAGAAAATATTCCTTGGCATTTACTCTCCAATGCTTCTTTTTATTTATCATGTCACTTAGTGTTCATTCAGAAAATACTCTTTACTTCTCTGTTCAATTTAAGATCTGCAATAATGATTAGCCTGTACTTTGCTAAAGATGTTTGATAACACTGAAACATTTCCAGAATTGCTAAAGATCAAACTTACTCTTTTTAATTTTGTTAATTAAAATTTCTTGGCTTACTACATCAAATATGTTAACACCCACTTCACTTTACACACACATGCACATGCACGAATATATATATATATATATATATATATATATATATATACTTATAAAATTATATATTAGGGTATCTACCAGATACCACCATGCTGAAAATAGCAGCCATGATCTGACTCTAAAACCATCTTAATTTTCCATATACCAACACGGAGAGAAAACGAAGAGACAAGATGAAACTAATACCCTAATTTATAATTGCAATAATTATTACCATTGAAGGTTATTTTTTCCATGCTGGCCACTCTGATAAAATCATTATTTTATTTTAAATTAACGATCTTATCCTTATTTATATAAATTTATATATACTTATATATATTTACATGTAGTTAAATATGTATCTGGTCATAGAGTAACCAGTGGTTTCTCATCCACTCATTAAATTCTAACACTATTAGAGTCTGACTAAGTCACCTATAAAGCTAATGCTTTATGGATGTGAAACCATTGGTCACTCTAAGACTGGACGTATATTTAACTACATGTAAATACATTACTGCTCTATGCTTTAGAGAGTGCTTCTTTTTCAGGTATATGATCCGCTGACTATACATATACATGTCCATGAAATGCAATGATAAGTAAAAGCTAACAAGGATACTTCTACATACAACATAGTTATTCATCTTCCTACCTCTCCCTTAAATTGACCATCTTAAAAGTGAAGGACACATTAGATAATAGAATCCTAGATACTTGTAAAATGACATGATGGTCATGTTTGGATGCTTTTGATGATAGGTCTGCTCAAACAGCTCCACCTGGAGCTAAACAACAAAATCTTTAAATGACACCTCAGCATTACTCACAAGTGGAACCACTTGGAATGGTTTGTCTCGATCCCTTGAGTTCATATAGTCTTTGATTCTTTTGACTTGGTAACATAATTTACTATTTCTTGTGCTTTAAACTAGAAGGACACCCAGCCCTAGAAACCATTCCAAAGCAGACAGTAGAGCTTGTCACAGTCCCCTGGTTCAACAGCTCCTATCAAAGCATCCAACTCATGCCAGCATGGAAAGCAGGCATTAAGTGATGATGATATGCATGCATGTAGTGCACACACACACACACACACGAGTAGGAAATTAATGATTAAAAATATATCAGTAAACCTACTAACAAGATGCAGTTTATAGCATTTGTTCCCTATGTACATTTCACCATTTTTTAGTTATTTGCATTGATCTGACTATTTGATTTATGGTAGCAATACAATAAAGTATTCCCCTGATGATCTTTTGTGGTTCAGCATCCATTTTTACATAGAACATCTAATGCAAAAGATGCAAATAGCCACATAGGTGAAACATATGTAGGGAACAAATGATACAGGTTGTATCTTGTGTTTATCATAACTTTTTATATGTATGTATTGTGAAGGAGATGACTGAGGACTGAAATATATGGCACATTGCTGTACTCAAGAAGACCCACCCACCACAGCAGAATTGATATCCTAAAACCAAGTATTAGTGTGCCATGTAAAAAGCACCCAGTACACTCTTTGAAGTGGTTGGCATTACAAAGGGTGTCCAGCTTAAAAAAGAAAACCAAGCCGAAACAAACTATGCTAGTCCCTAACCGGCCATCCAACCCATACCAACAGGGAAAACAGATATTAAATTGTGATTCTGGTGATGTAAATATGTGTACATACATATTCTTTATCTTCTTAATATATGTTGTGGAAGGATCCTGACCACCCCCATGTGGCCAAAAGTGGACATGCATTTCAATAAAATAAAGAAACTGTGTGAACTGTTGGTAGTTAATAGCATTTATAATTTGGTTTGGATTACTGTGTTAGTGTAATATCATACGTACCTTCGTTTGGCATAGTACAGAGCACATTCTATGTGAACATATTTCTGTGAAAGATTATTCTAGATAAACATATCCAAATATTTATTTGGGTAATATTATTCCTACACCCTTGTGCAAACCCCAATGTCGCCATAACATTATTGGCAATGAGATATTCAAACGCCCAAAGACATAACAATGCATGAAGTGAAAGTATGTGTGCATATCTATGTATGTTCCAAGTTGAGGGCCACAATTTTGCACTGTGGTAGCTGAAATTTGGCACAGAGATGCATCTTGTCAAGATGATGGTCATAAGTTATGTCACTTCTTAGTTTCTTCTATACAGTTTTTTTTTGGTTTTGGTTTTCCTTTTTTTTTTTTTTTTTATGTGGGTGAAGACATTATTATGAAGCTCAACCTAAAGCATCTTCTGCATTGCTTGGATACAACAATTTTGAGCAAATTAACATTCCCAGACCAACAGAAGATTGTCAGCACCTTTTCAAAGCATTTTATCCGAAACGAAATGAATTAGTGTAATTGTGTTTACTTTAAATTTTATATACCCTGGGAAGGTCAGGTACTACTTCTAGTGTGTGTGTGTGTGAGAGAGAGAGAGAGTGTGTGTGTGTGTGTGTGTGTGTACATACATACACACAAACACACATAAACACATCTAAATCTACATAACTACTTATTCATTAAATGCCTATCTTTCCACCCTTTCTCTTCAGCCCGCATTTCTATGTTTTTGTCTGTCTTCATAAACTTACTACGTGCACACACACACTCACTCTCACACACACACACACACACACCTTCTATGAAATGCACCAAAAGAATGCTGCTGCCAGCTTGCCAAGAAATGAGATTACAAAGAGATTTCTGTAGAAAGACTGGCAAAAGTGCTGTATCAAAAATATCTTATTGAGGTGAAGTTGTTTTCAAATGGAATAATTGGAGGAGACTGAAGGATATTGTTTGTGTGCATGTGTGTATGTATACATGTGTGTGTGTGTGTGTATGTGTATGCATGTCTGTGCAAACTGTACTGAATATTTTCTTTTGAGTACATTTTCATCTGTGCAATGTTATTTCCTTTTGTTCTCTTGTTAGTAATAAGGATAATGATTTCTTAACTGGTGGTAGTGAAGAGGTGGAAGAGGAGACTTTTGATTAAGAAGAGAGCCAACTTTTGTGCGAGGTGGGGAAGGTATAATATATTAAATCCACCAAGCATATTACGGGTAGAGATGTGACACATATAGATTATTTTCTTGTTTATTTCTAGACTTGGTAGTACATATTTTATAACTGGAACAATGCGAAGAAGTTGAGTATAGCTTCTGCACAATAATGACATTTAAGTTTATGAAGTGTTCCGTATTTTTGCTGCAAGCACAATTGCTTTGTAGTTAAGGCTTTTGAGTCATGATCATAAGGTTGTGGGTTTGATTCCCAAGCTGGGCAACACTTCATTTTATGTACTTCAAGTATATAATATTCATCAGATTGAGAAGGCAGTCCATATAAGAGAAGAAAATCTCTGATTTCTAACCTCAGCTGCTTTGTGGCCATACCCAGTTACAGACAACACTTCAGGAGAGAATTTTGAAGATGAATCTGGAGTCAGTTTATGATAACCTATGAACTCATTTAGGCAGCTCCTGTGACAACAGTAACAAACTGTTCCATCTCTGCCATTCCTTTGGATTTGCCAGTGATATGATGAGAGTATGAGCAACCACTCTATAACACCACCCTATCTTGCATGAACATAATATAGCCACTCTTCAGGAAGCAGGGCTACTTGAGACTGGTGCACTAAGGAAAAAAAGAGTATTTCAAGACATTATTAAGGTACTTGAGCTAGATCAGAGCAAGACAACACCCTCTGTTAAAATGAAGGCAAGGATGATGACTACAATTTCAAAGGCATCTTTTTCTTCAACAACATTGGTAAAACCCTTGTTCAGGTCATCTTGTATTACCTTCAGAAGCCAGCAGAATATTTATATCCAGTCATAGTTCAGATTCAAGGTTGAAAGATCAATAGCAGATATGGTTTTCTTTCTTTATGAACTGCAAGCGAAGTGACAAAAACAGAAAATGCCCTTGTATGATCTACCTACATGTTAGATGGTAGTCTCTTCTGTTTATTTCAAGTGCCACAATAAAATTATGTAGTCCACTCATGAAAGACATGCTGTTTGCTGATGATGTAGCAATTGCTAGAGTTTGTCTCTCCCACATTGGGTTTCTCAATCACAAGCAATGCTGCTCCAATCAAACAAAAACCTAAAACAAAAAGATACAACCCATAGTCAATCACGTCCAAAAGAAACAAAATTAAAGTTTATTATTGTTTAGATTCTGGTCATCTCTCATCAACCAAATCTATGCTCATATTCCATTTGTGACCATCCTATTTTTGTTTATTGTTGGCATATCTAGAAGGGCATTACTTGATGTATTCCTCGTTTTCTAAGATACTAAATTGGTTAAATTTCTAGCAAATTGAGCAAATCCATAGAGACACTCTTTGCTAGGTACTTTATAGGTTATGTGATAATCAGCTGAAGATTTGCTGGCTTATAGCCTTTCATTGATGTTGCAATATGACCAAGACATTTAAATTTCCTAAATCCTAGTATACCAACTTACATGCAAGTACACCAGAGTGAGCTTCCATAGTATTAGAGTGCTGAGTTCAGTTTTCCCTATAAGAAATATTTGTCTATTGTCTGCAATCCACTGCTTTATGAAGGTTCCTTACAGAAACTGTTTTTCAAAATATATTATTGATATTTTTATCACACTCTTGTGTGTGATAATCACTGGCTCAAGAGGTTCCTTTGTTGGCTTGGAAGGGTTTTGTTGACACATAGCTTTAGAGTTGTAATGAGAGAAGAAAATTTGGCTTCATTCATTTATTCATTCATTCATTAAAGAAAAAAATAAAGCTGTGCTGTGAAAATTGAGTTGCACAGGCTTACAAAGACTACTTGCTCTAAACATTTCAGTCTGACAAAAAGTTTACAACAGATGTTTAAAATCCACTGTGTTTTCATGGGCTGATGAGGTTGTTGACTTTTGTCTAGATGTTTCAGGCATCTGTTATTCTAACAGGTTTGTTGTGATGCAACTCTTCAAATATTTCTTGTATTTTCATAGCTTCTCTGGTGTTACCCATGTATAACTTCTCTCCATCTGATTATGTAATTGATTGCAAAATAGTGTGTGGTACCTCTATCCCGATGACTTACACATCTATTTTGATATGCTTTGAATGTGTCTATTCTGGAGTAAAAGCTTTTACTTAGAAGTTTCAAACCTTCTTTTGTTAGATGGATTAATTACATCTGTTGGAACATAACTTTAGATATTATACTTGCCTTCTTTTTCAAATTTTGTGATCAAGCTATGAAACTTTCTCAGTAGATACATACTTAACTAAAACCTTAGTTATGCTACCACTTGACCAACCAAATTCCTTACAGTATAGCTTAACCACTTGCTAACTTACATGCCATACCTAGCTAAAATTACTGAAAGAATTATTGAAGTGAATGAAGTTTCTTAAAAATAGCTCATGCTATATTCATTTTGACACTATGAAGCTTTTATAAAGATTTAGTGCATCTAACGCTTACTGTTAAATGCACAAACAGCGATGGTGGTTAGGGCGATGATGGTGGTGGTGATCACTGTGTTGGGGAAAAACAATTTATGCTAAATTTGAATTGGGACCATGTGTCTTTTACAGCTGCAGCAAAGGGAATAATAAGAAATATGGAACACTTCAAGCAGCAGTAGATGCTTATTTTATGAGACAAAAGGTTCAGTAACAACTGTTTTGTGATATAGATCCAGATAAATCAACGGAAGGCATTTAAATGTAGCTGACAAGAAAGAAATAAGACATTGAGAAAAACAAATGGTTTTTTGAAGAGTTGTTGTCGTAAGTTCTCACTTACATGAGACGAATGTTGAAATTACATTTTCCAACACTGCTCTCTGCTGCATGTATCATGCTGCACTGCTGGGGCCTCCCTTTCAGTCATCTAATTAAAGTGTTCAAGTTCTTTTGGGGTTAAGAGATGTCACTCCAAACTCATTAAATGTTTCAATGAAAGAAATATATAAACCTACATTGCATGTTTTTTATTTATATATTTTAGGTAATTGTTGTTCTCATTATCATCATTATTATTATTATTATTATTGCATTTCTATAGAAGAAATTTTAGATTATTTTTGTTTTGGTTTTTTATTTCTTTTTCTTTTTGGTGTCGGAGAAGGGTTAAGATGAGATTTAAGAACTTGTCTTATTTCTAGTTGCAATGTAAAATCTGTGACATGCAATACAATAAAATACTGCTGAGCAAAATAATTTAATGCCATGTGGATATGGCAGGCAGAAACAGCATTGGTAACAAATGTGGTAAATATTATGCTTGTAAGATGGATATATTATCATCATCATCATGATTGCATCTGTTTTTTATGCTGACTTGGGTTGGATTGTTAAGATTTTATAGACCATAGGAACATGTTTTCTTCCAGTGTCTCTGTTATGATATGGTTTCTACAGCTAGGTGCCTTTCCTGATGTCAACCGCTTTGCAGAGTGTATAAAGTACACTAGTGAGGTTGTTGCCATATAATTCACAAGACTACAGAAACCTCTCACCTGAGAGGGACAATAGGAGCTTGAATGGTTGCTTTATATGATGTGTTGAGTGGTCAGTGTATGATAGGAGGAGTAAGAATGGTTCTAATGTTGGAGAGATTCATAGCTACTTTACATTTTACATAAATGGATAAAGGTGGCTGATGTCATGCCAATATGATTGGGAGACACTTCTTAATCGCACAACCAGCCCTGCATATATACAGAAGTGTTTGTGTGTTGCCTTGTCTTGAAATCACTCGATTGTTGTAAATGAGCATCACCATTATACAAGAAATATTGTTCATTCCCAATCTTCCTTGAAAAACATGTCTTCCCACAAGAAAATATTACTTACTTGGAAACAGGTGTGGGTTGGCAACAGGAAGGGCATTTGGATGAAAAACTATGCCTCAATAATAAGTACTCATCTAACCATAGGAAGATGGCCATAAAACTGAATGGATGAAGAATACATATGTATGTATAAGCCATAGGTAAATCTTTTCATACATATTAGTATGTATGTTCATCTCATACACACATGCATGTATGTGTGTGATTTCATATATTTTAGTCAATATATAAAATAAGTATTATTTTATATTATAGAATAATTCCATAGATAAACATATTTTAGATATCTTCTTAAATATTAAATTACTGTGCTGTATGGTCTCACACAATTAATTTTACTTATTCTTAGGCTTACCAACTATGGATTACCAGTTAGCAGCACATATTTACATTTATATTGATCTGATTATCTGTAATTAATGCATTAATTTGATTGGATAATGTGATAATGTAACAATTTAATATATATTCCTTAATTGTGCAACTTACTTAAGACACTGAGTATTTCTATCTGCATTGTTGTATTTATCTATAGATCAACCCCAATCCAGCCCACTTGTCATCAAAAGTGTTCCAGATATGATTATGTTGTTTATATTCCAGAAAAATATCAAGGAATAGTTTTGCAGTCTTTGATTTTTGCCCTAACATTACTGATGCTTTGCCACTTGCAGCACTGCAACACTCACAAAGCAAATGAATTCCTTATGTTCCTTCAAGTTTGCCATACTTGCTATATACACTACAACCTAATTTTCTGTTTTCAATAGTAAAACAGGTGATAATTTTTTAAAGCAAATTTCTTGTGTCCAGCAATTTGGAAGATCACATTTTTCAGTGTCTTTTGAAATGTCATCACCATACAAGGACAGCACTGAATGAACAATATGAATGAAACCATTATTTTAAAGTAATTTTGCTTTTTTAATGGCAGTCTTTTACAATATTTTAGTTTAATCATTTTCTCAGGGTTGTATCTCTCAAAATATATAGATACTAGATATATAATATAATAAAATGTGTAGAATATAATTTTCTAGTTGCATTGTTGCTAAGTAGAACCAGTAAAATATTCACGATTCACTTTTTAGTTTGAAAAACTATTGATGCTGCCTATTTCATTTATGCCATGTCCATTCTAATCTTATCCAATGCAGACACCTAATCAAAAATGGTTATATCTTATTGGGAGAGACAATAGAAAAGCATTGAATTATGTATTATGCTACCTAATTCAAACCAAATATAGCAATTTCTAATTAAGATCATGTAAACCCAGTCTAAATACTTAGCCACAGTCAGTTAAATATGCAATGTTAAGTTAGTCATACAACTACTATGCGAGTAATATCATCCTCACACAGAAGAACATCAATCAAGTAGGCCTAAAATGTTGACTAGGCGTAATTTATGTGGTGCACCTACAGCTAAATGTATAACTGGCAAAAACTGCTTACTGGCAATTTGAAGCACATGCCAGATGTAGCATATCTGTCTGTGTGAGTTTAATTTTGAGTAATTAAAATCATAAACATTGCTATGGCTAAAATATACTGTACAGCCTTTTGTGAACCTGTGAAACAAGTCATACAACATTTTAATCATTTAATTCAGCCTTGAATATTTGATATGTATGTGTGTGTGTGTCTGTGTAAGGAGGTAGGTAGGTAGGTAGGTAGGTAGGTGTGTGTGTGTTCATATCAATGGCCTTAAAATTCCCATGGATCTCACTTCAACATATGAATTTAATATTCAGAACATCTCTTTCTTTTGATGAAGATCCATGTTAAAGGCTTCTTCACGCTTATCCTTTTGCAAGCAGAGCAACATTTGGGTTGTCAATGGTGCACAAGCAGAGTGTCACTTTGGTTATGTTAGCGATAGCTCCATGTAAAACATTCTTCTATTGGCTGATCACTGAATGCTGAATGTTGATTTGTTGAAGCATCTCTAGAGGGTACCACTACATGCATTCCTGCAAGGTTTCTATGATTTACATGTCATTATGACATATATTTAAAATGGTATATTTATAGATTTGAGCTATGATTGAAGAACCTGTCTCATCACCCCTACTATTCCAAATGAAGTTGCTGATACTGATGCACGTGTCATTTTTGGTTGGGTTGTGGTCTGCCAGAGGTTATGGCTTTGTGCCACCATAATTTTTTAATATTTTATGATTACTCAGCTAGCTCTACAATCAAAAATACATTCTATTATTATTGATGGTAAATTTTTGTCTTATGTCTTTTTAAATTCTACAAAACAGTTGTCAAATTTGAATTTAATGATTATATGTAAAACACGAAAGTATATGATATATATTTAATACAAAACCACATTAAGAATACAAATCAAAAACAATATTATTTAACCATATCAATTAATCATAAAATACAGATAGATATTTTAGTCCCCTTTCTCTCCCCCAATGCATGGAAGTACTGGTAATACTTGACTTGATTTGACTTCACATTTCTTGACCTGACTTCACATTTCTTTACTTTACTCTTCACAATACCATTTAGTTGTTACTCCCTACCTCCAAACATCTAACCAGAAAGAATACTGATACACTCTTTTTCTGAATACTATACTGCAAAGTAATATTTACTTAGTATTTTATTATAAAATCTGAACTGAATAGACTATGCATGCATGACTAAAATATATAAACTAGTAAATTTTTCTTGATGTAAACTTGCAAACGGCTTATAATGTTTCTTTAGAAGTCATTCAACATAGAAAAAAAAAAAATCCTGTAAACTGAAAAATAGGTATATGCAGTACACCTGTACACCCTTCTGATTCCCATTGCTAATATAAACATAGCCTATATACACACATGCACTCAGTTATGTGTTATTTACACATAGTCACTTGTACACAAGTACACATACACATATGTATGTGTAAACGTGCACATACATGTATTTATTTATGCACATAAATAAATAATATAAATGTTTTTTTTATACATTTATACATTACATTTACATGAAATATAGTTACAGGCTCTGACTTTTCTGTACCACACATGTTGCTGTTGATGCCGTATTTTTTTCTTGAATGTTGATCTAATTCTAGTTAAATCTACTTTGTGTATGTGTGTGAAAGAGTAATGAGTTAAAAATATAGCTATCCATTCCAACCTACTTAAAATTAGGAGAGAGGAAGAGAGACAGTGTGTGCATGTGTATAAGAGAAGGGGAGAGAGAGAGAGAGAGAGAGAGAGAGGCGGGTAATGACAGTAAAATAGAACAAAATAATCTAATAAGTTGGTTAGAGTGACGGTGTAGGAGTATTGTTAGGTGGGTTGATGTAGAGCTGGTGGTGAGGCCCTATAACTGCTGAGTGATTGCATTTCTTACCAGTTTACCCCACCCTACCGACTGTGAAACCTCAGTAAGTAAACAGCACCTCATAAACATACACAAAGATTACTTAACACTGCAACAGACTTGAACTAATCTCAACATCCGTATTGCAGACGTGTGCACTCACACACACACACATACACTTCTATCTTTTCTATCCTTTTTTACTCTGTATGCATGTGTTAGTGCAGTGTGTGTGTGTGTGTGTGTGCATGAAATTAAGTTTGTTCTTTTAAAGATTATCAAGGACAGGAAGGTGTCATACTCTGTGACTGGTGTAGTAATTTCATTGTAAATGGCTTTAGAAATACCTTAGAGAGAGCATATTATGGCAGCATTAAAGTACTGGATCAGATTTCGAAGGCCATGGAGAGTGTCAGAGAACAGATGATCCATAACAGAGTGTAAACCTAGATACAGTTTGGCTTTGTTGTCATATGCAGTTTTCCTAAGTGTCAACTTAAAAATACTTGTTCTGAAAAACCCAACATCTAAGTGGCAGCTCTCTATCTTTTCCTCTGTAGTAACACATGCTCATTTTGGGAGGGGATATTTCTTATTTTAATAGCTGTCTCTTTTGTTGCTAAAAGCTTTTGGAGTAGTTGACCCGTGTAGCAGGTAGCTTGTCGAATTTTCATTTTTATTATTATAGAACTTTAATTTTAATTGCATTCTTTTGCCATTTTCAACACTACCTCCACCACCACCACCATCATCATTTTCATTTGTACATTCATTGTTTTCATTCATCTTCAGTTGCAGTGTTTGACATGCTCATCATCTCCAGTGCTATTATCACCTTCAAATTTCTCATAATTATTCTTATTACCCATTCATTGTTTTCATTCATCTTCAGTTGCAGTGTTTGACATGCTCATCATCTCCAGTGCTATTATCACCTTCAAATTTCTCATAATTATTCTTATTACCATCCTTATCAGTTTTGTCATTTACCATCATTACCATTCTCTTCTATTGTCTTCATTGTAAGCAGTCTTATCTTCAGTCATTGCCACCATCATCATCGTCTACATTTTCCTCAATATCCTTTAACAATCAATATTGGCCTTATATAAACACAAGTTGATAATTCTCTTGTGTTAACTTGTTGATAGTAGGCTTTTATTTCTCTTTCATTGGTCTGGTAATGATTTATTAGATAAGGTCCTGTTAATCTCCTAACTTCCTTATAGTTATCCCAAGGTATTCCTTTTAAGTAAAATATATCATTCCCATTTCACCCTTTAGTATTCACATTATTCTGTCAAATATAATGTTTATTTATTCTCCTTGTTTTGAATTAATTTGCATTATCTTGTAGCTTTGAGAGTTTGATGCAGTAACTGTTAATTTTTAGAATGGTATTGTAAGGTTAGCGTGAGAGGCTAGATTTAGCCAGTTTGAACATAAATCAGGTGAACTGTTTTGGCCGGATATGGTCAGTTTAAATGCTAAAGGATTAAACCCTTGTCACACTTAATGGACAGAAACCACTTTTGGTTTTATGCTAGAAAATCATCATCTTAACCCTTTCGTTACCAACCCGGCTGAAACCGGCTCTGGCTCTGAATACAAATGTCTTGTTTTCATAAGTTTTGAATTAAAATCTTCCACTAAACCTTAGCCACAATTTATGTTCCTAACACTAGCTGAATGATAACTAAGTTATTTTACTAAATTCTTTGTTTTATTTAAAGTAATTGAAAGAAACACAGAGCATCTCAAAATATATACAGTAACAAAAGGGTTAAAGCATTTAAACTGGCCATATCCAGCCAAAAGTATTCTGCCTGTTTTATGTTCAAACTGGCCAGATCTGGTCTCTCACACCAACCCTACAATATCGTTTTAAAAATTAACAGCTACCTCACCAAAATCTCATAGCTACAAGATAATGCATGATTAGTTCAAAACAATGTGGATAAAAAAAGCATTAATTTTGGCAGAATAATGCAAATACTAAAGGGTTAAATAAGAATATTCCATCATAATTTTATCAAAGATCCATTTGTTATGTTCCAAACACCAGCTTCATATACACCAAAAGTGAAGGTTTAGTTATTGTTACATTTGCCTGTAAGTACACTCACTAATTGTTGTTCACTTAGTTTTCAGTTTTATCCCCAACAAGTTTCATCTCACTTTCGTGGCTTAGTGGTTAGGGTGTCAGCATCATGATTGTAAGATTGTGGTTTCGATTCCTGGATCAGGCAACACATTGTGTTCTTGAGCAAAACATTTCATTTCATGTTGCTCCAGTCTACTCAGCTGGCAAAAATGAGTAACACTGTGATGGACTGGTGTCCCGTCCAGCTGGGGAACACATATGCCATAGAAACTGGGAAACCGGGCCCATGAGCCTGGCTAGGCTTTAAAAGGGCGCATTTATTTTATTTTTTCATTTTCCTTCTACTAATATAAGCATCCAAGGTAAGGATATCTACTTTAAGGATATCTTCTTCACTCTCCCCCATCAGTCATAGAATTCTTGTCATGTCATAGGCATGGCACTTATCTCCTGACTAAAATTTTTTTTTTCCTTTTTTAAATCATCATGGCATATTAACAAACAATTCTTCTGTTGCAGAGGATCTATGGCACAAAAGCAGCTGATCTATCAGAGCCTTCATTGAGCACCCTAGAATTAATCATTCAGTTTTTGTTGTTGTGGAGTGAGAGTGCTCTCTTCAAATGTTTAAGACTAAAAACATGTGATTAAAATATTTTAGAGATTAGTAAAAAATATATTTTGTGAAGCAAGTACTTTTACATAGAAATAATGTCGCCACTAATTATAATGAATAAGGTTTTGGTGATGATAATAGTGATAGTAGTGTGGACAGTGGAAGCTGGGGGAGAATAACGAGTAACTGATCATAGCAACAACATTTGGCTTGAAACAAGGATGATGATGGGGGAGCTTTTATCGAATTTATTCAGCTGAAGGGGGGAGAAAGAAAAATTGATGAGCTTGGTTTCAATTTTTCTTTGCTCATTTGTTTCCAAATGAAGTTTATCAGAAGTCTTGACCTCTGTTCAGACAACTTCCATTTTTATCTCTCAGTTTTATTGTCTGCATGTTAGTCTCACTCCTCTCTCTCTCTCTCCCTCTCTTTCCTTTTTTCCATGCTCTTTCATTTTCCTCTTTTTCTCTCCATCATGCTTTCTTTCATTGCTTGTTTTTTTTGGTTTTTTTGGGGGGAATTTAATTATATTTTTACAAATGTGAACATTTAAAGTTATTGTCACAAATTACACACATGCGAAATTGTTTTGAATGTTGATATCTGAGTATCTCACTGTGCGTGCATATATCTAAGCATATACTGAGTGTTTGTATCTAAGTGTATCTGTGTATGGGTGTGGGTATGTCTAAATGTGTATGGGGCAGGCTTTATTTAGATGCTGGTTTGGCCAAAGGGTTAAGAATATCATTTCACAGCTTTGAGGGCCTGAGTTCAAGCCCACTGCACAGCATTTTAAGTAAGTGGCTTTTACAATAGCTTTGGGTTGAACCAAGCTTTGTAAATGAAATTGAGTCAATGGAAGCTGTTGGAAAGTCTTTAGAAGGACTATAACCATAATTCAGAGACTTGGCCTTGTCACTTAGTCATGCTGGTTATCATTGAGACTTACATGAAGGGTGCATGTTTTTGAGAAATATTCAGTCATTTACCCGTTAACTCAATAGAGCGATTGGCAGTGGAAGGGGCATCCAACCACAAAAACCATTCCAAAATAGATGGAGTTTAATCCAGTCCCCTAGCTTGCAAGCTCCTGTCAAACTGTCCAAACCATGCCAGCATGGAAGACAGGCGTTAAGTAATGATAGTAATGATGAATATGCCATTCCATTTATCAGACAAGTGGAATACTTAACAAAGGTTAAGGTAGGTGCACTTACATTACAAAAATGTATGTATATATGTATGTATGTATGTATAAAACTCAGTGTACTCTCATCTAACTCATGCATGTATGGAAAAGTGGATATGATGATGATGCATATAAAAGTGTGTTTATATATATATATGCACACACATAGAAATAAACACTTTTATAAATAAGCATATATAATATAATAATAAATTATATATATATATATAATATATATATATATATATATATATATATATATATGCATATATAGGTACACGACATCACCAGCAGTGCAAATAACATGAAATATGTGAACAATGAGAAAAAATGGAAAACAGGACATGTAAACACACAGAAAAGACTCTTCATCAGTTGTCGGTTGTCTACCTACTCCTCATTTCGAGCATTCAACAACTGCTCGAAATGAGGAGGAGTAGATAAACAGTCAACAACTAATGAAGGGTCTTTTCTCTGTGTTTACTTGTTCTGTTTCCCATTTTTTCTCATTCTTCACGTATTTCACTCATTTGTTTACATATTTCATGTTATTTGCATTGCTGGTGACGTCCAGTACCCATATATGCAAGTATATATATATATATATATATATACATATATATATATAAGTTATAAATAAGGGCAAACGAAAAAATTTATAATTTTGTTTGCCCTTATTTATAAGTTGTTTATAATTTTAATCTTTAAAGGTATTTTTTAATATGCTGGCCATTGATAAATTTTTTTTTTTCAGAAAAAATTTTTTATCCTACATTAAATTTATATATATATATTATATTATTTATTATTATTTAATTGAACGTGATGTCCATTTCCAAGTAAGTTTATCTTCACATATATAATGTGTGTGTGTGTGTGTGTGTGTGAAAATTACAAAAGAATTATAACTTGATTTGTTAGAAAGAGTGAGTTTGACTAGATAAGATGCAGCTTTGTTTTCTCTCAGGGCAAGTACTACAACTAGTCTCTTTGAAGTGAAACAACTGCAAAAGTACTTAACAAAAAGTAAGCTACTGTACTTAGCATTCATCGACCTAGAGAAAGCTTTTGACAGGAGGGGTCCCTCGCTCTGTGATTTGGTGGTTGTTGCAGAAGCTAGTGGCATACAAATATCTTGTGTCATACAGATGTGCTTCCAATAAGTTGTATAGCAATGAATCTAGTGTACATGGAGGTGTTCACCAGGGTTCAATTCTCAGAGACCTCCAGGCCATAACAGTGGAGTTTTAAAGCTGGTAAGTTCCTTTATACTGATGACCTCATTCCTATGACTGAATCTGTAGTAGAATTAGAACAGAAATTTCAGTTATAGAAGCAAAGTATGGAATCAAAAGGCCTCAAAGTTTTAGTAAGTAGGAAAACAGAGCTCTGCTCCACCCTGATTATTTTCACCTACTTTTGTTTTTGTTAACATTAGGTACAGTATTTTCTAATCATATAACAAGGGATGTTTAAAAAGACCCTATTTATCTGTATAGTGTTTGTTTTAACATTGTTAACATTAGATTTGAAATGTATTTCAGTATTATATTAAATGAGGCAAATGTGAGTTGTCACTGTTGTGGAATAACATTTTTTAGTTGAGAATTGAATATTTTAGTACAACTTCTAATTCCAGCATACTAGTTATGCAGATACGGCTGGACTCCAATATTTGATTTGTGTCCTAGGTGTGTGGTCAAGTAGCTGTTATCATCGGCATGCTGTTATAAACTTCAGTTCTTAATATAAGAAGTTTTTTCTTTTTTTTTTTTAAATTTTAAATAATTTGTCAAAAAGAGATTTAGATGTAAATCATACAAAAGGCCTCAATATCATGCAATAACAATGATTATAGAGATGAAACTTACTTGGAAAAGTATGCATGGTGTTCGATCATATAATAATATAAATAATATATAAATATATGTATATATGTACATACCTACATATATATGTGTATATACATGCATATATGGGTACAGGACATCATAAAAACGTAGACAAAATGAGAAACGAAAACATAAAAAACATAGAAACAAAGTTGCATCTTGTCCTTACCTTCGAAATGCGGAGTAGATAAAACAAGGGACAACTGATGAAGGAAATGTTCTCTATGTTGCATGTCTCGTTTCTCTGTTTGTTTTTTCGTGTTCGGGAAACGTTCGTTTTCTATGTTTTTGTTTCTCATTTTGTTTACATTTGTTTTATGTCCTGTATCCATAGATGCATGTATGTATATATATATATATATATATATCATCATCATCATCATGATATATATATATATATAAAATATTAGGGAATAAATCCAAACTTACAGGGAAAAATCAGATTTAGGATTAAATCCAATTTTATAGTAAAATATATTATGTTATATTATATTAAATTAGAGATAAAACCACTATTAGGCAAATCAAACAATGAAAAACATAAGCCAATACATAAAATTAATTAATTTATATTATTTTAAATATATATCAAAAGTATTAAAAGTTTAATAAAAGATAAAAGGTGTGTACATATCTGTATGTATATATGCATATATTTATATATTGCTTGTATTATAGAGATGCTTGAATAGTTATTAATAGTAATTTGTTTTGTAGTATGATACCACAGAGTATTGCTGCTGATGAATGATCAGTTTATGGTAAGCATGGTGCTACTGCAATCTAGGTAAACAGTTTTGTCTTGAAATTTCTAACTGCAGTTGTTAGATTGAAAGCAATGCATTACATTCATTGATTGCTTAAATCACACCTGTAATATTCCTTAGACTTATACTTCTTTTTCTTTTTGATATTTGTGTTTTATGACAGATGATTAGAGAAACTTTATCTATAGGAGTGTTGCATGTTGCGTTATTTATATAATTCTCTTAGGGTTTCACTCCTCTATCTTATATGTAGCATGCATGAAATAATAAATCACATGGATGCTGTCTTTAGCTTTGATGGTTGGAAAGATGGTCTTGTCATAATGATTTGCATTGAAATATTTTCCTAGTGATCATTCTGCCCAATCATCACTATCTTCCTCATGATGGCCAACCAAGTAACAATATGAAAATTATATTAGAAATATCTTAATAGATAAGATTATATGAGTTTGAAATTGATGAACCAAATATTTTAAAATGCAGATTTTGATGGAAATAATATTTTTAAAAAAAAAGAACAAAAGATATTCCTAAGTAAATATTAAATATTACAAATGAAATATATAAAGATATAAGAAATATGTATTTTTGATAAATTAAAATCTGCTCATGTTGGCATAGTATAATTGTTATTTTATTTATTTATCTATTTTTCTTCTAACAAATTATTCTAATTGAATGTTTGTAAAATTTAATCACTAGCTTTTTCTTGCTCACTCAATTAAACAATAAGAGCAAGATAACTCTCTTGCAGTGTTCCATTTCTTGTTTAATGCTTCTGGTATTTTCTTCAGAAAACTAAGAAATGGGAAGAAGTGGTGAAATCTGATTTAAATGGCACTAGACCTCTTTGATGCCAGTATCATGGCAGCTGAGAAGAACAGAGTCTTGAAATAGTTTTACTGTTTAGCACCAGGTCAAGTTTGACATCCAACAAACATTTAGTTTTTGTTTGCTCACCTGACTTGTGCTTTCCACAGCAGTGTGTAAATGCTTGGCAGATCAATTCCAGAGAGGATTTCTGTGTCTGGGATTCTTGTCTTGCTAGGTGATTTCCAACAGCTTTTTCAGGCACTCCATGTGGAATAAGTTTAGATTTTTGGTATGACATTCGTAAACCATCCTTGTTTAAATGCCTGACACACAATGCCTCAAGAGACTGGCAGAGTGCAAGTACATGCAAGGTGGACAAGAAAAAGTACTTCAAGGACACACTCAAAGGCTCACTGAAGGACTTTGAGACCAACCCCAACGCCTGTGAAACAGAAGCACAAGACCACCCTGTCTGGCTAAGATGCATCTCAAGAGGTGCCACTTCCTAGAAAACAGAACAAACAGAGATGCCACAAACAGAGGTGCCACTTCCTACAAACAGGATTTCAGAGGCACAAAGAAAATACGAACTATGAAAGTCCAAAGCCAACTCCTTCAGTCCCAACAGATCACAGTGCTCAACCTGCGGTAGAGCCTTCCAATTATACACTGGACTGATTGGCCACAGCCAAACACACCATACTCTGTCTTCTTCTTTCATGTGGTGTCCTTGGACATCATCAACAACAATGGAAAAACTAATAAGTTCTTTAGTTTGTTAATGTCATCGTTAGAGTCATCTTTCCTGTCTTCATCCCACTTTTGTGGGGTGTCTGAGACTGCATTGTTTAATGTATCTCTTCCTTATTCAAGATGGTGGAATGTAGTTTGTTGGAGAATGAGTTGCTATTTCTAACAGGTTGAGGTACTGAGACACTTTCATTGGCGGTGTCAATTCTAACAGTGGCACTGAAGATAATGATTACTTCTGTCACTAAATGTATAATCAGGACCCTCAAGATTGGCTTTGATCTTCTAGACCACTAGACCTGGTGATACATGTAAGTTCTGTTGGTAGACCTGTCTTTGTAGTTAAAAAGTTTGTTTTACAACCATGTGATTTCAATCCTACTGTGGATTACTTTGAGATCAATCTAGCAGATGGAAAGTGTGGAAGCTTCTCTGTGTGTGTGTGTGTGCATGCGAGAATGAGTGTGTGCAGTTTTTATTTGTTTCAGTCACAGTCTCTCCTTTGTCAATCTCAGCGATAGAAATGCACTAGGCTTGTGAATGGTCCACTGGAAACCCATAACAATGTTAAAAAATGCATCACTTACAGAAAAAAAATTTATGATGCTAGATTGGAGCCCTGATGTGCTGAGAACATGTAGAGAAACTTTAGACACTTGATATACATATCTGCTGGCGATTAAATGTTAGTGCAGTACATGGAAAAATAGGAAACCTTGACTTGTACTATTACATATCATATGTAACATCAAGTGTATCTCTTTGTGGTCATTTGATCTGTGAGCTGTAGCAAGCAGCCAAATCGCATCATAACATCTTAAACAAGAAAAGGCTGCAATAGATAATGCTGTCCTACATAAACCTAAAATGACTTATGATCATAGCTGGAATGCCTTTGATCACAGGTCTGTTCGATCAAGGTTGACGTGTAGTGAAACAACAGCAACAACAACACATAAGCCTTGGTAAATGTTGAATTGAACATTTATCTTTCCAATGACAAACAAACACACACGCACGCATGAAGTAAATAAAAAAAAAGGAAAACTGCAATCTCTGAAGGAGGCTGTCAGTTTTATTGTTCTGTGCAAGTATGCATCGGGGAAAGAAGAAAAATTTGAATTTGGTAAAAAGTTTGATGATAATTGTGGTGGTCTTTGTAATCATTCTGACAATATCAGATACTTCTGACACTGTCAAGAGTTGGAACAAGTCTGTCACACTTCTTTAGGCCTGTCCACTCCTTATGAACTCAATGCAAACTGCAGATGTCAGTAAGAGAGGGAAAAAAAAATGGATGGGTGGATTAACAAAAGAGGGTTGAAAAGGTGGTGGTAGCATTGACAATAAGGGATAAAATTACAATGAAATAATATATATATATGTAAGATTCATGGAATTCATGCAAGCACAGAGAATAATATAGAAAACGGTAATGGTAGTAAAGTGATAAAGATAGATGTCACAGAGATGGTGAAAGTGGTGATTATGATTGCTATAAAGGTGATTATTGTTATGATGTTGGTTGTTGTCATAGTAGTGGTGTATCAGTGGCAATAATGAAGATCTGATAATCATTATTGTGGTGGTGGTGGTGACTATAACAAACAACTGTGGTGGTAAATGGAAAACCTTACATTTTTCAACAATGGACAAGCAAAAATGATTCTTGTTTATTTTGTTGTTCTTGTTTATATTTTTTTTTTTTTAGATACTGAAATCAGACAAACTATTTAAACTTCCACATTTTGGCTCTAAAACTGGTAACTGCAATAACAACAACTACAACAACAACCAGAGATACTTTTCTGGTTACTCAGTCAGTGCTTGTGTATTTATTTATGGTAGTACGTGGCTGTATATATTGTTAACCGAGGTTGTGTATTTATGCGTATATCCATGTATGTGTGTGAGTGCTTGTGGCTTCAGACATGTGTGCATCTGTACAGTTGTAAATGCATGGGTGTGCATATTTTTGTGCATGATACTATGCATAAGCATCTGTATATCTCTATCGCTGTCCTGATTTTTTTTTTATCTATAGTTTTTTTTTTCTCTTTTCAATGTGCACGTATCTATTTATATAAATGTATAATATATGAATACATAGGTGCATATATTCTATATCCATGTAAATCTATTTATAAATATTTAGATTTGTATATCTAAATAATTGTGTGTAAAGTGTTTTTTTTTGTGTGTGTGTGTGTGTGTCTACATTTTGTATACAAATACATAATGTATAAAATATCTAATTAAATGTATGTATATACTTCTGTACATATTCATATATGTGTGTATACACACATGAAGGTATAACATATACACATAATTAAGTGAAATGAAATATACTTTAAACATGCACACACACACACACACATGTAATCGTGTGTGTGTGTGTGCATGTTTACTGCCTGAAGAAGTATAACTTGCAAAAACTAACTGTTAGTTGGCACCAGCAATTAAAATATACTCTACAACATGTATTGAGTACATTTTCTTTTATTTCGTTACCAATCTAAGGTGTAGGAGTGGCTGTGTGGTAAGTAGCTTGCTTACGAACCACATGGTTCCGGGTTCAGTCCCACTGCGTGGCAACTTGGGTAAGTGTCTTCTACTATAGCCTTGGGCCAACCAAAGCCTTGCAAGCGGATTTGGTAGACGGAAACTGAAAGAAGCCCATCGTATATATGTATGTATATATATATATATATATATATATATATATATATATATATGTATGTATATGTTTGTGTGTCTGTATTTGTCCCCCCAACATCACTTGACAACCGATGCTGGTATGTTTACGTCCCTGTAACTTAGTTCGGAAAAAGAGACCGATAGAATAAGTACTAGGCTTACAAAGAATAAGTCCTGGGGTCGATTGGCTCGACTAAAGGTGGTGCTCCAGCATGGCCACAGTCAAATTACTGAAATAAGTAAAAGAATCTGTATATACAAACAAGATTCATTTGAATGTGTGTGCGTATATATATATATATATATATATATATATACACACATATACTTACATACCCTTATTATATATATATATATACACATACTTATATACCCTTATTATATATATATAATACACACAATGAATAAATAGGGATAAAATATCCAGGTGGACTCAGTATGAAGACTCAGTTGTAATCCAGTTGGAAATAACCAATCAAAAGTAACTGGTAAATCAAATATGCTTATATAATTGATTGTATAAATAAAAATATATGCAGATGTACTAATTTCTATATTCATTGTTTGTGGGTGTGTGTGTGTGCACACACGCACGCACATATATACATGAATACACCCATACATATGTGTATACATTCTGAAAAGTTCATCTCTTCCCTGTAAGAATCACACAATAATTATGTGTCTGCTGTTTTCTTCATTAACATTCTCTTGGTAAATTCCATTACTTAGAACATTTTTCTTTCTTCATGTCTTGTCTACCCCTCTCTCTATTTTGCTTTGCTACTTCCTTCCTGTTATCATTTCTTTCTTCCTCCTGTCATACCCCCTCCCCTTCTCATTCTTGATATCTCTTTCTAACACCCTCCTTGTATATCAATACACACACTTGTCCGCATACATAAAAATATATGCATAAAAGCAAAAATATATAGATACACACATGTTTCCCATTCCTTGTGTGTATGCATGTGTGTGTGTGTGTGTGTGTGTGGTCACCACATGTTCAAGTGATTAAGAAGTTTGTTTTACAATCATGGGGTCCCAGATTCAATTCTTCTAATTAACACATTGGGCAAACATCTTCTACAAAAACTGTATGGAATACCATCTCATGGATTGTACTTGTAATTCATAGGGCCAGCTTTGTTACATGCTTTATCTTTCTGTTTCTGTTAAGAGGATGTATACTGTCAAATACTCACCTACTTACTGATGTAAGTGAGTAAATAGTTCAGTAGATCCTCCAGCCGGGGTACTTAACTCAGTTTCATATACTTCTACATATTTTCAATACCAATGTTGACTTAACTGATATCTAAATTATATGAATTAATTTTATATCCGCTAGTACGGATATTAAGGTTGAAAATACTGTCCAGTCTGTTTATATTGAATACTCTCATTTCTCTTTATTGTTTGCACAATTTTATTTGTGCCAAAACACTCACACACACATGCAAACATACGCACACATACATTGATGAAAATGTATTCAACAACGGTATTGTGAACAATGATAGACTAACCAAAGACAATATCCTACACTGCATATTCAATATCCATACAGGCTGCCTTTGAGTGTCATATGACATTGCTCAAACAATACTTACTAAACATAGTAGCAAGAGTAAATACATCAACCAAGAGCTCAAAAGTGGAGAGAGTAACATCCTGCAGTTCAGTAGTGAAATCCTCAAAAGCCACTCACATTCTGATGACTTCTTATATGAACCCAGAAGTGCAGGGCTCACATGCCTCGTCAAAGGTTATGCATGAGTAATTTCCCCTAAACTTGAAAGGGACGACAATATTAACATTAAGTGTAGCTTCTCTTGCACATAGGACAGCTACATTACATCACATCTAGATGACTATACTTTTGCAATCCAAGAGCAGGTGATAGGCATGAAATATTTCTTGAGTAAATTGAACAGTAAAGCTCTTAAAATCTCAAGATGCAACCTCAAATGTCAGTTATGTCACTCTCTTCTGTGGAGGATATAACACATGTCATCATCAGCTGCTCAAAAATGTCATCAGTGCAAATACAACAGACCTGACAATGTAATCTGAGACAGAGAAGAAAAGTCATGTACAGTCATAAAGGTTAGCTACCCAACAGATGTGAACATATTTTCAAAAATCAACAAGGAGAATATCTATGTACAACCGGCCTCCGTGCTGTGGGCACGTAACAAACACCATCCGATCATGGCCGTTCGCCAGCCTCATCTGGCACCTGTGTCGGTGGCACATAAAAACACCTTCCGAAGACCCGGCAAGACTAGTCAGTCCACCTGTGCATACCTTCCTTCTTGTGACACTTGTGAAGACCGGTTGAGGCAAGTGAAAATCAAATCAAATCAAAATAGACAAAATAGATGAACATCAATGGAATTTGTATCCTGTGGTACCAGTGCCTGTGGCACACAAGAAATCCATCAGTGCCGTAGTCAGTGCGGTGGGCACATGACAAACACCATCTGATCGTGGCCGTTCGCCAGCCTCATCTAGCACCTGTGTCGGTGGCACATAAAAACACCATCCGAGCGTGGCCGTCTGCCAGCCTCGTCTGGCACCTGTGTCGGTGGCACATAAAAACACCATCCGAGCGTGGCCGTCTGCCAGCCTCGTCTGGCACCTGTGTCGGTGGCACATAAAAACACCATCCGAGCGTGGCCGTCTGCCAGCCTCGTCTGGCACCTGTGTCGGTGGCACATAAAAACACCATCCGAGCGTGGCCGTTTGCCAGCCTCGTCTGGCACCTGTGTCAGTGGCACATAAAATCACCCACTACACTCTCGGAGTGGTTGGCGTTAGGAAGGGCATCCAGCTGTAGAAACACTGCCAGATCTGACTGGACTGGTGCAGCTTTCGGGCTCCCCAGACCCCAGTTGAACCGTCCAACCCATGCTAGCATGGAAAGCGGACGTTAAATGATGATGATGATGATGATGATGAACTGCTTCAAAACTTGCAGCTTGTTTAATCCTGATTATAAATTTATATTGATATTAATAAGTATCAGTCCACTTGGTTATATTAGTAAATGTCTAAGTGATAGTCTAGAAGAGCTAAGATTTTCAAGTGAAGAAAGTGACCAGTGAGCATGAACTTTACAAATACAATCTATAAAGCAATGATTAATACTAATACATACAAACTCACTCACTCTCTCTCTCCAGTACAATTAAATGCAGAAGTATTGTTCTAAAAATGTATTGACTATATACTCTAATTACTTTCCAAAATAAATAAGTAAAATAGCTGAACTGTTCAGTATTTGTTTATGTTAACACTTTTCATATCAACCCATCTTAAGTTAATTCTGATTTTATGAAACAAATATGCACTTGTTTTAGTTTCATATCTTAGATTAAAAGCCTTTCATAACAATTTTTAGTATTAGCTTTTTTAAAGTTATATTTTAAACATCAGCTCAATCATGAAAACAAAAATTCATTTTGCTAAATCATTCCAAGTTCTTAATTATTTTCTAAATTAATTGCAACACTGAAGCTATGTATTTCATTACAGACTTGATAACAAAATGGTTAAACTGGTGTTTGAAACCCAGCTAAACAAACGACAAGTGATTAACCACTGAAATTTCACATTTACTGTGGTGATTTTCATTTAAATAGCACTTTGATGTAGATAATTTTAGATGAGTTTGTAATGTAGGGTCATGGGGAGGCAGTTCTCCGGCATATTGAAATCAAAGAAGTTAAATAGTGCTGCTAATTAGTTAGGGGCAGTGAAGATTTTAACTTGTCAGACTACTTAAAGGTAGCAGTTGTAGAAGAGCCTTGCCAACAATTTTATGGACTGCAGGTTTAACTCCTGATAATTATAACACCTCTGTATGATGGTGATTATCTAATAGCAGTTGCACAAATGTGCACCAACTTTCAGGCGAGCAAAACTCAGTCAAAAAAGAGAATATATATATATATACACAAAAAAATGCTAAAATTGTATGTGATGAATATTTTTAAATTTCCTTAATTTCAATGGACTATTTATACAAACAAAGCTGATGAAAGAAAATAAATGAAAATTTGTTGTGGAAAAAAAAGATTTTTTTTGCAAGATTTTTGAAAGATAAGAAGATACTGAAAAATTGCAGTTTTGTTTACAGCTTTATTTTTCAGTTTAAATTTTATCTTGCTTATCATATAAATTACAGTAGTCTAATGTATATATATTTGAATACGATATGAAAAATTTATAGAAATATACTGAGATCTGTTAATAATATGACCTCAGCTTTTAAGTAGTAAATAGAAGAATTTTAACCCTTATCTAAAGTAATAATTAAATTTTTTATTCATCTACTATGAAACATACACTGAAGAATAACGATGCCAACATACTTTCATAAATCATATTCATCTGTTTATCATGTGCTTGGAAATGTTCATCAGTTTTTCATTATAACTTTGATGTCTTTCTCAATGATGAGCAACAAGAAAGCAGAAAGCTCCTCTCCTCAATATAGCTTCCACAGTTTATATTTAGCTTGAGCTTAAAAAAAAGCACTCTCCAGTTGCTATTACTGGAAGTGTTACATACATTTTAAGCAACTTACTTTTGAGAAAACAAGATGGACATCATTTCTCTTATAGAATTAAAAATGGATCATATTTGGCAGTGAGTAAGATGAATGAAATTCTATCTCAAAAGTTTCTTATCCTCTTCTTTGAAGATGTAGGACTTTCAGAGAGTATTTAGATCTTGAACTTTATTACTTGTTGCCAAATTACTTACTTCCCAGTTTCGTGGTAACTTGAAATCTTTGTCCTTGAACAAATACATCCAGAAATGTGTAATATACTTTCATATGATTCAACTCTGTCAGACTCTGTGAATGTTTATCTGTTGTTATAAAATGGACTTGTACTTGAATCTCACTGCTCTGACCAGAAATTTCCTCTGGAACCTCAATATCTGCATCTTGTGCATGTTGAGCTACATTCTGATATATTGGAAATTTACCCCAATGTTTCTAAATGTAGCTTGTTCATCCAAGTTTTGCTGCTGAATGGCATCTGTTACACTGGTTCTCTTCATGAATTCTTATTGCAGTGTCAAGGCAAAGAAAATACTTGCATTTGGTGCTATGTGTCAGTACTTCTATAGCCCCATCTTGTGTCAGAAAGGTTTTTCAGTTCTCAAGGTGAGAATCCAGGGTAGCTAGAGAATTGAGTTTATATGAGTAAAGCATACCACATACTTGATACTGAAACAACACTGTATAACTTCTCTACTATATTAAAGAACGAGGCAAAAAATAATGGCTTGATTTTGTACTTCTACAAGTACAGGGATCAAGCAGTGTACATTGCAGTGAACATGCAAAGCTTTTTTTCATTGTGGAGAAGAATCTTTGACTGAACTCCCTGGAACAATCTACTGATTAGCAGCTCCATCATTGCCTAAACTACTCATATATTCTATGTATAAGCCATATCTTTCCAAAAACAAAAACAAAAAAAATGACAGGGCTATTTCTTTTAGCTCTTCATTGGATGTCAACTTTACACTATGCACACTTCAATTAAATACTTTCTACTTTTATTAACAGACGCACTGTGTGTGTGTGTGTGTGTCTGCCTGTCATGACCATTTGTCTGTGCTTGCACCCTTTATTGAAAACATGATTGTTCTAATTTGATCTCCTTTATTAATTTTTTTCGTATGTGTATACCAAACTTTTGTAGTTCGACAAAACTTGATAGGAAAACATTAAGAGAAAATACTTGCATGCTTTATGAAATACACAACAGAAAAAGGAGAATGATTATGGAAGCATTACTTATATCACAATACAATGCTACAGCATACAGATGTCAAAGCTACTGATATGATGATATAGAAAACTAATGCACTAGTCAGGTTTTGTTTGGAAAAGCTGTATAAATTAGGGTATTCTCCCTTAAAAGGGTCAACACAGAACCCATAACTCTACATCCTGAAGATGAGGCTGAGAGAGTTTGGAAGTGCTGGTGTTAAAGATGACTTTAAGAGTATTATTGTTCCAGATGATAAATATTTTAATAAGTTATATTTTTTAAGACCAAAATATAAATTTTTATATTATTTTTGGGAAAATTAGAATCTGATATTCAAGAAATCTGAATATAGGTTCACAATAAATAAATAAATAGACATAGAAACAGTTAGAGGCAGATGCATGATTTATCTAATTTAAAGCAGTCATTTATAAAAAAAAAAATCAAAACCAAACTGCAAAGATTTACTTTAAAAAATGCGGACAGTGTGTAATCAGTTTATACCTCATCCTCCAACTGACTCGTACCACTCTTTCTTTGTATACTGTTTGCACCCAACTTTCCTTTCCCTCCATATAAATAATTTGGCAACTTCTTATGTGATTGTCTCGGGTGAAAATGATGTCAAAAATGACTGAAATTCTGAATTATTTTAGCCAAGAGTAAGATCAACTTTAATATTCACACATCGGTGATGTTTTTCACATTGATTTAGTAACAATAGAACCAGTAGCTGAAAAGCAAGTGCTAGAAATGTGTGTTTCATTAAAATATGTTTTCGAATTTTGACTAAAAGGGCACCTTTGATATGAAAAGAAAGAAAAGGCAGGGGCTTAAAAACCCCTCCTTCAGTGCACATGCCTGAGCAAGAGCAGCTGTGGTTTATAAAAGGTTTAAAGACACAATTTACAACCGTTATATACTTGTATATAAACAATACTACCGAGGTCAGAGTAAGCTAAGTTTACAATAGCAATTGTTTGCATAAATATAAAATAGTTATTATCTAAGATCTAAAATAACTATGGTCTATAAAAGGGTTAATACATTAAAAATAGCTTTCTATTACAACAGCTTTACATGATAACCATTAACTTAAGATATGCAATAACTGTGAATTATGTAAAATTTTTAAAGAGCTACAACTATGAAATAATTGGCTGCAGCATCTGTTGGCTAAGACGCTATCAATTCATTGATAACAATTGCCTGTAATTTAATGTCGGCAGCATTTTCTGCTAGAACTATGCTATCACTTAGTTCCTGTTTTAATTGCAGCTTATAAAAATTGTGTGTATTACATATATGCATGTGTGTATGTGTGTGTGTGTGTGCATGTACATACACTTGTATAGTCACTTATTAAATCAAGACTTTATTTAGGTCAGTATCACTGGATGTATGTAGTCACTTCTTAAATTATGACTTTCTAGGTCACTATATGTGTGTGTATATATATGTAAAATATTTTGTGTACAATTAGATGTATGACTACTACTGTATCCAGTGCTAAGTTCCAAACAAGTGCAATAGTGAGATATAGGTACTAACTAATAATTTATACTTGTAGGTCATTGTCACTAGACTGATAACAGTTTTTCACTTAAAGTCCACTTTTTGCAAATGGAAATATAATGAGACGTACTTGAGTTCAAAATATCTCTGGAAGTCAAACAGTTTAACTTCCTGGAACTCATTTTAGGCTGAATGACATTCTGTTAGGACTTGTTAAATGTGTATAGATGGTGGTAAAGTCCGTCTTTGGGTCTAAAAACAGTTTTCATCCTGCTGTAGACATAACATTACCAACAGAGTATTGCTCCTTCTAGGCAATTATTCGAGCCACTCTGTGAGCTCATATCAACTCCGTGGTAATGTGAGATTAGAATATATCCCCAAGAATGCAAATTCTTTGCCCCACCCAATGGAACTTCAAGGCATATTATCTGAGAACTTTCATATTATGAAAGCAATTGACAGAAAGGAGTTAGAGACTTATGGAGGAAGTTCAACGTAATAGATGCTGTGATTACATCTACAATTCAACTCTCTCTATACACACACACACACATGTATATCTATCCATCTATACTATAATAAAGTTGCTTATTATTTAGTTTGGATTATGTAACATTTACTAGAAAAAAATAAATGATTAAAGTCTACACTGTCTAGAAAATTTTTATAAATTCCAATTCTAATATATTTTTATCAAAATGTGATTTTGAAATCCTTTCATTGAAGGTTTCAACTTCACAATTCAATTACAAAACTAATTTTAATTCACTATGACATAGTCATCTTACACAAGATAGCGTTTTTAATGTTTTTGTTTATACTTCTTCTGGAAATATAAAGGTTATCCAGATATTTGCTACTTTTCACTGACATATCAACAAAAATATTTCTCTAAATTGTAAATTTGATCCAGTGTCAGCCACGTTGATTCCAATATCATCTTATTTGTTGGGGGGGGGGGGTTGAAGAAAAGTGTTTTTGATTTACCTACGTAAATTGGATACAATTACAGACACTACCCCCTACCCTTACCCCCCGCCAAATTCGTTTCCTTTAAACTTTCTAAATAATGGATTTATTTTAATGAAATTTTCTACAAGTACGTTTCAGACGGTGTCAATTACGATTAACGATTACGATCTTTCATAGTGAAGAGACGATATTTTTACCTGTCATATAGTGTAGATCACGATTATATCGGAATTTCATGTGAAAAAAAAAGTTAAGTAGGTGAAGACGGATATTGCATCCGTTGCTACACCACGTCTTTTATTTGTATATATTTTGGCCTCTTTATTACCTGAGAAGACCCGTCAAGCCAAGTGAAATCGTAGTCGTGGCCGATGTCGGTGTCACGTAACTGGCACTAATGCGCGTGGCACGTAAAAAGCACCTTTTGAGTGTTGGGCCTTACGGAGGCAATGTGGTCGAGGCCGGCGTAGCGTAACTAGCAACCGTGACGGTGGAACGTAAAAAACCACCTTTCGAACGTTGGGCCTCACGGAGGCAATGGCAAATTTCCGAGACTTTTGGCAATATGCCGTGCTTAAGAAGAAAACTCATCAAATTCTAGTTGTGGAAGATACTGGTGTCCGCAGCTGGCACTCGTGCCGGTGGCACGTAAAAGCATCCATTATACTCTCGGAGTGGTTGGCGTTAGGAAGGGCATGCAGCCGTATAAACCATGCCAAATGAGACTGGAGTCTGTTGCAGCCCTGGTGAAACTGTCCAACCCATGTCAGCATGGACAACGGACATTAAATGATGATGATTACTGTTGCACCTGATGAAAAATCAACTGTCACACCTTTGGAGTTGATAGACTAGGGTATCAGTCTGCTCCAAGAATTGATGATATTCCTTTGGCGTTTTTAAAATAAGCAAATTATGTATTGCATTGCCGAACATTTCTGTAACACATTTAGATATTATTTCAAATAAATAAAATAATCTGATATGTAGAAGTTTTTGAAAGTCACTCCAATTCACAAAATACTCACAAAATTCAGTTAAAAGTTACTACTTTGTTTGTTGAGTTTTATGTTATAAAGTAATAGAATCTATTATATGAAAAAATTGTTTGAATATTTGAATCAAATTTAATTTCCAAACTTCAACATGACTTAATGAGTAAAAAGCCTGCATAGATTACTTTATTTGATTAGGATTTCTATATTGATGCTATTTATTTGGATATAGCCTTTGACATCCCACCAAAAATTATTTCAAATGCTTAAACTATTGGAAACTTAACGTAATTTTTTAGTATGGTTCAAAAATTATTTGTCTAAACAGAAAACAGTATATTGTTGAGATTCTTCCGTAGAACTTTAAGCGATGAGATACACTATGGTCGTTTGACCTAATAGAAATGGATGCAAAATATCCTTTGAATCATACTCTACTAACCGTCTGAAGAAAGGAATTATCATTTTGTCGTAGGCAGAATGGTAACGGCAGGAATTCTTTAGCTTTAGTCAAAGATCTACACGATCAGGTAATCTGAAGTAACTGAACAAAACAATAACAAAACATTGGTACGTTTCTGTGTTAAAGTAACAAACTTCAGTACATACTTTCGAAGAAATAAAATAACGGTAAGATTCTACCATTTGCAAAAAAAAAAAAATGTTATCAGATGGAAAGCACTCTTCAACTTTTCTAAGAACTCATTCTTTGATCATTTTGCTTAAATAAACCAAGAACATAACGAGTACACTACACATTTTTACACAGTTTGTCTACCCAGTTTCAAGCAAAAGGCTTCCATGATCAAAGAGATCTGTCTTAGTCGCCGCGCAGTGTAATCACATGTGGGACTTTATGATTACTAAGTGATCTTTGCAATCAGCCGGCAATGCATGCGTCTTCACAATCTTGTGGAGGTCGTTGTTTATCCCTTTCATCCTCAATCTATATTAATACCGTGACCAAGATATAATTGATGGTTTTGATTTTTCCATGCCCACATTCTTTGTAATAACTTCAATAATTCCTACGAGACCTTTCTTAAATAAAATTAGACTTCCTAAGGGTTAATTAAATACCTTCACTTTCTATATTGTATTGGTGCGTTAATTCCAATGACCGGTGCCGCATTAACTCAGTAGCAAACGTCGTGTAGTCTACGGGTTTCACACTAAATAGTTAGTTACTTCAACTTTTTAGTTACCCAATAACTAGAATACTTCCGAGATTAAATGCTCTTTAAATTAAACAAATTTCAATAGTCGAATTTAATGGCAACATTAAATGAACAGACTACATTTTGTCGGGAGCTAATTAATAACCGTGGAGGCGCGTGGTTTAGTGATTGTGGTTTCGATTCCTGGACCATGCGACGCGTTGTGTTCTTGAGCAAAACACTTCATTTCACGTTGCTCCAGTCCACTCAGCTGGCAAAAATGAGTAACGCTGCGATGGACTGGCGTCCCGTCCAGCTGGGGACCACATACGCCATTGAAACCGGGCCCACGAGCCTGGCTATGCTTTAAAAGGGCGAAAAAAAAATAATAACCACGTCGTCCTTTTTCTGTTTCGGTACATTAAACTTGTCGTGCATTAACTGAACTTATTTTTTCGCATAAATAAGATTGGTTGTACGAATCTGATTATTACTACTTTCTATATTCAAGACACTGTACTGCTAACCATTCTCATTAAATCAAATCAGGCTTTTTAAATAAGTAAGGAACATTTTATATTGTTATACAGTTAACTAAAAGTTATTGGTGAGCCTGAGAGACGATCTTCCGTTGTATATACATATAACAAATAGCAAAGTAAAAGGAAAACAGCGGCCAAGTCATTACACGGTAAACCAGTTTTCCTTTCGTTGATTCCAGTGATGCGACGTTGCATACGGCATACGAATAGGAAGAACATGGAGTTTCATCAAAAGTAAATGACTTCAGATAATCTCTATCCAACTTGAAGAGTTACATGAGATTATTTTCTAAGATATATGATATGAGAGAACTTTCATCGAAATCAAGACTGATTTACCGTAGAAATGTTTCATAATTGATTTCCGTTCACTTTATTGTCCGGCATTATATGTACATTAAACGAAAGATTACTGCACAAGTCTTATTTTAAAACTCGGTTTCGCTCTGAAATCAGTCACGTTGCTAATAATAATAATTTTTTTAAAAGGCATGCACGTTATAATTTCTTGTTTGCAATAAACCCGAGGGATCGACTGGCGGGGTCTAGTACCAAAAAAAAAAAAAAAATATCCAGTATTATTCGTGTGCCTGTGTGTGTGTGTGTGTGCGCATAAGAATGTTAATATCGTATGTCTTCTGTTCACACATACAACTGTCGTTCATTCCGTTCAAAAGAATTTAGAAGCTCAGTTAATATGGTACAGGAAAACACATGTCTATTATGTTTAACTGCTTAATTAACAAGGTCAAACCGACTGATGATTTTGCTTGTGCACGCGTAGGAGAGGGATAAAGAGAAGGGATGCCGTGTGTCTGTTGTGTACACACATGAACGTTGCATCACAGAGCAGCGAGCGGGACGCGATATCGAGGCAGTCAGTAATGAGGCAGGCCCAATAATGCCTTTTCAGTATTTAATTACATCCGTTTGCTTTCTGAATTCTTGCCGAAGTTGACTTTGTCTTTCATCACCTAAGTACTGGGGTCAAACTAATAACTGCATCACTATCCCTTACATATTACGCTGTTCGTTGTGCTCTTATGTTTATGTTCAGAAATCTTCGTTATTGTTGTTAGACGGGTAGACAGTAAGATTTGATGCAACAGCGAACAAAATATTTAGCAGTATTTTAGCCGTGGCTCCTTTACATTTATTGGTTGCTCAAATCTTGTTGATAGAAATAAAGTACTGGGTGAATAATAACTAGAGTTAATCTTATCAACTACATCTTCCCTCAAAATATAGGACTGTGTTTAGCTTGTATCGCTGATGGAAATCAATATCGTTGGCGTAACTTCGGTATAGGTACCGGAAGTACCGGATACATTTCAAGAAAGTGGGTTTTTATATATATATATATATATATATATATATATTATATATATATATATATATATATATATATATATATATATATATGGGGGGGTAGGGTTAGGGGTGGAAGAAAAGCGTTTCTGTTATCTTCAGAAATGTAAACAAAGCCACTTTCGGTATTTACGGTACCTATACCGAAGGATCGCCATATCGTTTTATTCACGAAGTTGGTGTGTGACTGTTGACACCTATCACTCACTCACGGTTTCTTTTTAATTAATTAATTAATAATCCCAGTAGAAATAGCTGTAGATTTCCAGCGGTACTTCTGACCAATTAGTTCAGTCGATCTAAGGGAGTCAACTCTTGTTGTACTCATATCATCCTCCGTTGCTTAAAGCTCGAAAATTTTGCTTGCTGATGAAAACAAAACGAGTAAAGCTGAATGACACACTCTTGCACTGGAAACATAATAAGGGTGGAGTAGGGAGGCGGGGACATTTCATTTTAACGGTGCGTTATGAAAATTGTGTCTTTCCAATGATTATCATTGTAAAAGAATTTGGCTTCTAGAAATAGCAGCCAAATCGATTTCTGATAAATAACAAAGTGTATTTATCCAGAATTACGTTATTTAAAGCAGGCATGTGACTAAAGGTATTCAAACCATCCGTATGCTTTTCTTTCTTTTATTCATTTTTTTCTTCCACGGCACTTTGAATAACGTAGTCCTCGATAAATCCACGATATTTGAAAAGAAAAAAAAAATTAGGCCACATTTGAAACGGCTTTAGTCGGCGCATATGTGGCTTAGCACACTATATGATGTTCAGTTTTCTATAGCATATATATATAAGGAAAGCAACAATATTTATTATTTTCTGATTTAGGCACAAGGCCAGCAGTTTTGAGATGAAATGGGTTAGTAGATAGCATTAGCTCCAATACTTAACTGGAACCTTACTTTATCTATCGACTCTTCGGAGGATAAACAGCTAAGTTGATTGCAATAGGATTTGAACTCAAAATGTAAAGAATTGGAACAAGTACTGCAAAGCAATCTTTTTAATGGTATAATGATTCCGCTACCATGCCTCCTAAAGTTTGGCTGGTTCTTTATTTTATCAACCCAGAAGGATGGATGGCAAATTTAATCTCAGTAAGATATGGATTCAAAGAGCTAGAACAAACACAGCAATGCATTTTGTCAGACACTCTCATGATTCTTACAATCCACTGTCCATAATAATAATAAATTTTGTTACAAGGGCAGCAATTTTGGGAGAGGAGATGAGTTCATTACATCAACACCAGTCTTCTACTGGTACTTATTTTACTGACCTCCAAAAGGATGAAAGGCAGAGTCGACCTCGGCGGAATTTGAACTTAGAACATAGTGACAAGCAAAATACCACTAAGCATTTCACCTGGCATGTTAACCATTCTGCTAGCTCGCTACCTTTACAATAATCCTTTCTACTATAGGCAGAAGGCCTGAAATTTGGGAGAGGGGGCTAGTCAATTATTACATTGATCCAGTACGCAGCTGGTACTTAATTATCGACCCTGAAAGGATGGCCACCTTTATAATAATAATTTCTTTATTAGTAATAATAAAAATCCTTCACAGAAGCCATTGGCACCTGTGCCCACACCTTGAGGAACACTGCCTCCAGTTCCACACAAGCTGTTGGCCTTGGGACCACCTGGTTCAGCTGTCTCTGGATTTCACCCCACAGGTGTTCATTTGGGTTTAAATCTGGGTTGAGAGCTGGCTACAGCATGGTTCTGATATTGTGCTAACGCAGGAAGTCCATAGTGACCCTGGCCTATAGGAGGCAGCGTTCCCTCTGCCAGCCCCAGCATTTTAGTAGACATGGGGCCCGATTCTCTAATTCAGGCCTATAGCTCCCCACATCATGATGCTTTGGCCACCCCACATGTCTCTCTCCATGACACATGTGTCTCTGTAGTGTTCACCCCTCCTATGCTACACCGTCACTCTGCCATCCAAGGTGAAAACACAGTCCAGGCTCTCATCAGAGAATACTATTGACCTCCACTGTTGATGCCACCAATGTCGGTGCTGTGTAGCCTACTATAGTCATTCCTGGTGGTGGCAGGATGACGGCAATGCAGGTCGTTGGTGGCCAGTTGACGTTGTACCGTGTCGTCGCCGATGGGTTGCTGTCCAGTGTCAATAGTCTCATGAGCTGTCACACTGACCAGTCTGAAGCGATTATGGAGGTGTTGCCGGTGAAGGAAGCGATCCTGCCTGGGTGTGGACACCTGGGGTGCCCTCTGTGGACATGGTCTGCAGTGCTTTTGGTGTCATTGTATCGCTGTTTGCAGGCTATAGATGGTGTTGAGATGGACATTGTAAGCTTTTGCAACAACCAGGGCATGCTGCCCTGCTTGCAATCATCCACTAGCTTTTTCTCTCTGCACTGCTGTCAATCGAGTCATACCTGATGCATCCAAATTATGAATCCCAGAAATGCAGTTCAAGTTGACCTTTATACCCATAACCTCCATGAGATGCACAAGCATTTCCAGTTTTCATGACAATTGTTTGCGACTGCCACCCACAGGACTCACCCATAAACCAGCATGTCTTGAAATATTTACACTTACATCCCTGAAATAAATTTACAGAATTTACTATATAAAAATGATATTTGAAAAAATCCCGTTTCTTTTGCAGTTCAGTGTAATTCTAGAAATATAATAATAAGGGCTCTAATGAATAGTGCCACATGCTAGAAATAGATACGAAATAGCTCTAAGAACTACTTATATATATGAGATTGAAAATGCATTAGTAATTCCAAGTAAATCAGTTGGGTGTCTTTCTTTTGGACATGGTCTTGGATGTTTATGTGTGTAGCAGCAGCAGCAGCATAGTCACAGATATCAGAGCAGTAATCCATTGTAGATATATCACTTGACCTTTGTAAAGAGTCAGCAATTGGAATACAGCGTTTGATATGTTGTGATATGTAAGATCAAGAAAGATTGCCAGTGATTGTGAGGAGAAACACTTTTCACGCCTGTCCTACACACACTGTTAATTCATCCTGGATATTAGTAATTCATCAAACATCCACTACAAAGCTCTGTTTTTATAAATTCTACATGATTTTTTTCTACATTAAACCATGTTTAACATAATTCTGTATATCAGTTGGTAACGTTATTCCAGGAGCTATGAGATGGTCAAGACTGGGTGCATACTTCGCTAGCTGTAGAATCACTGCCAGATCAGACTGGAGCCTGGTGCAGCCTCCTGGCTTCCAGACCCCAGTCGAACCATCCAACCCGTGCTAGCATGGAAAACGGACTTTAAACGATGATGATGATGAAGTTTTTTACTTTCTCAAACACACATTCACTCCCAGTGCTCATTACCATGGGCAAGCTTCTCTACCAAAACCTATAGTTGACCAATACCTTCTGAGTACAACTTGGTAGGTGGAAATTGTGTTGAAGCCCAACATGTGTATGTATATATATATGTGTGTGTGTTTATTGGTGAAGGATGTATACACCAATGAGAAAACTGAGAAAGTGATGGTTTTAGGAAAAAAGTCCATTGCAACATTTGTTCTGTACAGAATTATGTGTGGCTGGAGATGAGTTTCTCATATAGAGTATTCAAAACTATTGTATGTATGGCTAAAAGCTTGGTTGTAAATTAGTCAACCATCTAGCTGTGAATAGATATAATATGGAGATAAATCTATATAAGGCTACAAACTGACAGAATTGTTAGCATGCTGGACAAAACACTTAGCAGTATTTTGTTTATCGCTACATTTTGAGTTCAAATTCTACCAAAGTTGACTTTGCCTTTCATACTTTTCGGGGTTGATAAATTAAGTACCAGTGAAACACTGGGGTCAATGTAATGACTAGTCCCCTTCCTCAAAATTTCAGGCCTTGTGCCTTTAGTAGAAAGGATATGGAACAAAGCAGAATTGATTTCTTTCACAAACTTATGGTCACAAACTTTATGGCTAGTACTTACTGTATTGACTATGAATAGAGGAATGGTAAAGTGGAACACACTGCATGAATGAAAATAACTGCCATCTACCATTCATGTCCTAGAGTTGTTATTGGTGTTAGTGTCAATAGTGAACACCATGTAACTGACAAATTTTTTGCTAACTTGCAATGCAGACCTCAAAATACTCCCCTGTGATGTAGTTTGGAGAAGGATGGAATCTATCAGATCAACTTGACTCAGGTGCACATTACCATGGAGACTAAGTTCCAACCATCCACTTTATTACAAGACTCACTCCCACCATCATAACACTGTCTACTGTTTCATACCATGAACAACCATTGACCAATATCAACTGTTGGTGAAGTGATCTGGTGTTTACCAGTAAGTCAATACCAGCTGTTATCAGCAACCAGTTTACTGTTTATTTACTAAGAGTTGATATTAATACCAGCAACAGCCATCTGTTCTTGTTATAAAACTATTGAACCATCAATCTAAAGATTAATGTCCAGCAAGTGTGGTTATAGAATTGTTTATTGCAACCTTCACAATTACCAATACAATTCCAGCTTTAAATTCATCTTGTTACCATGGAGAAACACATTTTATGTAAATTGCTAAAAGTCTAATTTACTCTCACTTTCTCTTTCTCTCTCACATTTTCTTATTACTTTACTTCATTTCCCTACCTTTCTGTCAATTTTTCTTTCTTTTCCAGTGTGTGTGTGAGCGTGTGCATACATGAGGGGAGATTTGTGTGTCCTTTATTTCCCACTTTCACTCATCTTTGTCTGTCTCACTATCTTTGTTATCTATTGATGCCTCTAGAGCTCTTCTTTATTCTTACTATCTACCAAGGTATGCTACTACCCTACTTACTAATACCTCACACAGTTATTGTAATTTATTTACTTATAATACTCCACATTGCCACCATCACTGCTCTATCTAACCCTAATACCATTACTATCATCATCACAGCATACAACAACTAACGCTACCTCCAAAACCACCACAAGTTGGAACCTCTTTATGTATGCTTTACTTGCTAGAAATACCAATTAAACTCCCCTTGAAATACACAATACCTATTTCTTTACTACCCACAAGGGGCTAAACACAGGGAGGACAAATAAACGGATTGAGTCGATTATATCGACCTCAGTGCGTAACTGGTACTTATTTAATCGACCCCGAAAGGATGAAAGGCAAAGTTGACCCCGGCGAAATTTGAACTCATAACATAGCAGCAGACGAAACACCGCTAAGCATTTCGCCTGGTGTGCTAACGTTTCTGCCAGTTCACCGCCTTACAATACCATCTTAGAATTGTACTTTGGATAATATAGTCCTGACTTCTCTACACTTCAGAAAAGACAGAATGGCCTTAGCTGAACTATCTTTGATCATAAATCTACTCAATCAGAACTGCCCCATTCAACACACCCACTTTTAAATTATTCACTGTCAAAGCAAATAGTTTCAAAAGTATCTTAATTTATAGATTATGCATGTGTATACATGCGTGTATTTGAACATACTGATTGGGTACATGTATCAGTGTGTTTAAGTATGCTTATTAGTGTGTGTGTGTGTTTTGGTGTCTCAAAACATGTTATTGTTTTTGTGTATTGTATTTACGTCTCCAAGTTTTTACTTGCATACGGTGTGAAGCTGAACTTTATACCTGTTGATGTATATATGTATAGGGCGTCTCTATGAAACTATGACTGCTATTATGATGCCATCCTACTGATATAAATCAGAGTAATGATTAAAGCTCTGATTTATATCCTCCTTAGTAGCTGGTTACTGATGCTATGTTTCAGTGTATATGAGCCATTATGATTAGTGATAAGGATGTCAGTCCACATTGACTGCTAGGACCATTGCCATGGTGTCAGCTTACTGTAGCAATTAGGACTGATGCTATAATGTAAGTCCACCCTAGCAAATAACTATAACTACAACTCAGGTTATGATATTGGGTAACTGCATCTCATATGATCGATGATACTATTATGTTGGTTCACTAAAGTCACTGAAGCCAATGAAGAAATCTCTATACATCTGTTGGAAATAGCAGCCAAGTTTCTCAGAAGCCATAGCATATCATTTGGATAATGGGCACACTATTCCTGGAGGAAATTGAAGGTCAGAACACCCTAGACATCTGGCCTAATATCTTTTATCTCCAGTATTCCGAAATGTTCTTCTTCACTACAATAACATCGATGATTGACATTGCTGTTCTTCTAATTATTGCTGTTTGTTGACATTACTAGTGCTTTTGTTGAGTAGATTTGGTCACTCTGTCTTACTATTGCAGAGAAAGTTGATCAGATAAATCATATCAATAATGTTTTTCTGCCTGTCTATCCTATCTTTATTGTAAAGTATGGCATTTTAAAATCTCACACATAAAAAAAATGGTGTGGATTTGCTATGGCGGCTACACTGAACAAAATTTCTCACATTAGCTTTGTTGTTAATGGTCTCTACTATTAGTAAAATTATATAGTGATCAATTTCTCTACATTGACATGGGAAATGTAAGTTTTGCAAACTGCAGCCAAAGTAACCCATCTAAGAGAGCACAGACATCTCTGGTGCAGATGGCACAATAAATTGTCTTCAGTTTATGCTTTAAAGTAGCTGGTGATAGGAAGGATTTTCAACTGTAAAATCCAAGCCAAAAACAAAAAAAAAAGAAGTAATCAATGGTGGAAATGTGGACTGTGTTGGCAGCAGTGTTAGCAACCAGTCTAGAAGATCAGTAATCTGTAACTTCAAGCAAAAACTGATTATGTGTAGCATCAGTGGCTTGATGAAATGCAGTCAGTTTTGTGTTGTAAAGTGTTTGGTAAGGAAAGAGCATCCAGTTATAAAAATCAGATCAAAAGAAAACATGGTAATTTTATCTGTTGCTGTAGATATCAGATGACAGGGAACTGTGACAAGAGCTGAGATGATTGGTCACCAATCTGACCCATGCAAGTGTGGAGAAGCAGATTTAAAATGTTGATTGACATACATTCTTTTCTTTACTTTTTTTTTTCGTTAATGAAATATTTGAACATATATGTAGCTCAATTTTGGCCAACTAGCCATAAGAGCTGTTATAATGCTTATGCATTGAGACAAGCTAAAGTGGATTTAATTGTTCCTAATTTAGGCATAAAGTCAGTAATTTTGAGAGGAGGATATTAGTTGATACCACCAACCTCATTATATGACTGGTACTTTATTTTATTGCCTCTAGTGGGATAAAAGGCAAAGTTGGTTTTTGCAGGATTTGAACTCAGAATGTAAAGAGCCAGAAGACATACTGCAATGCTCTAATGATTTTCCTATTTCGCTATCTTAAAAGATGGATTTAATAGCTGAATAGAATTTGAATATTATATACATATTTTGATAGCATATACCAGGTGAGAAAGGGTTATTACATATTGACCAGCTGATATGTATTATTGCAAAAGATTATTTAATTAATGAGTTATTACATAGTGATCAACTGTTATTACAAGAAGTTTGTTTAATAGTTATTAGTGATCATCTGATATAAAATATTATAAGAGGTTATTCAATGGTTCTTACATAGAAATGAACTGATATATGATTCTGTGTTTTAAATAAAATAAAAACATTGAGAATTTTCCACCCTCACTGAGCCATACACTACACCTGCTTTTCTCTCTCTCTCTCTCTCTCTCTCTCTCTCTCTCTCTCTCTCTCTCTCTATCTATCTTTCTCTCCCTTCTTCCCACTCCAGCTTATACAACTAGCCATCTCTTCTCCCTTATCATTCCCCTCTAATTGTATCATCATTACTGTCCTGCTGCTATCCCCCTTTTACCCAATATTCTCTTTTGCATCCCTCTATCTTCCTCAACTCCTGCATCAGTGTTCATTCTCCACCCCTTATTCATTTTTCGAATCTACTCAGTTTTTACATTGTTACCTAACTTTCTTCCCCTCTCCTATGCCACCATCTCTTACTCCCTCATACACTTTTGCAAACTCTCACTCACCCACACTCCTAGTTCCTCTGTCCTCACTCACTTCCACTTACCTTGAAAAGATACCTAATCACCACTATGTATCTCTTTGCAACTACTACTGATTATTCATTCTCCTGCTTCTAAATGTGAGCAGTTATGCAGATCCTCTACAATGAGAACCTTTTCTATTTCCTCTCTTCTCTCATGCTCTAACCCATTATCTCCCAACATAAAACCACCCAAATTCCCTACTGATGCATAACCTTGAAAACTGCATGGCAACCTCACTAGTGCCTGTGGCATGAAAAAAAGTACTTGGTACACTCTGTAGAGTGGTTGGCATTAAGAAGGGCATTCAGCTGTAGAAACCATAACAAAGCTGACTTTTGAGCACAGTGCACTCCTTGGACCCATTGGATCCTCTCAAGCTGTCCAACCCATGCTAATAATGATTTATCCTATATATATATATATATATATATATATATATATATATATATATATATACTCTTACTCTTTACTCTTTTACTTGTTTCAGTCATTTGACTGTGGCCATGCTGGAGCACCGCCTTTAGTCGAGTGAATTGTAAGCCTAGTACTTATTCTATCGGTCTCTTTTGCTGAACCGCTAAGATGTAAACAACCCACCATCAGTTGTCAAGCAATGTTGGGGGACAAACATAGACACACACACACACACACACACACATATATATATATATGTATATGTACATTTACATATATACGACAGGCTTCTTTCAGTTTCCATCTACCAAATCCACTCACAAGGCTTTGGTCAGCCCAAAGCTATAGTAGAAGACACTTGCCCAAGATGCCATGCAGTGTGACTGAACCCGAAACCATGTGGTTGGTAAGCAAGCTACTTACCACACAGCCACTCCTACGCCTATATATATATATATATATATATATATATATATAAGGTTTACATTGTTACTATTTACTGTTTATATGCCTATTGTTTTGTTGCTGGTATTCATCTTTTGAATTGTTTCTTTTTCTTTTTTGCAGATCTTCACGTATTAGTGTTGTATGAAACGGGTTTACTATGAAAAATGACTACACGTACCGATACGTTGAAGCCAAATGGCACCTCCGAAGTGGGGACAACCTGCAAACAGAGCCCGGATATCATGGAGGAATCCTCCAACAGCATGCCCATGGTAACTATATTGCTTTTTTCATTAACTTTGTTTTGTTTTGTTTTTTTTTGTTTTTTTTAATAAGAATTAGTTTTTGAACCAAATATATTTACCAGTCTCAACCCATCACACACACCAATACTTTATCCTACTCTCTCCAATGATGCATATTAATCTAGTTCTTGCTTCTCAACTGGTTAAAAATATTTTATTAATATAATTAAAGACCAGTTCAATGTTTGTTGCTTTCGGGTTTTCTGCACAGAATCTTTAGGTTAAAAGTTCTTCACCTATGACACCAAACCCAATCCTCTGCATGTGTGTATTTTTCATTATTTGATTTAATGAGCAAGAACAGTGAATGTGACTTTTTGCAATCCCTTCCAAGCAGTGTTGATTGATATGACTGTTGCTGTCTAGCTTGAAATTCTTTAAATCTGTTGGTCACTATTTAGTGTAAGTTGAATATATTGAGAAAATGTTTTCGGGAGATGCAGTTTTGGGGTAAAATGATTACAACAGCAAGGATGAGTAGGATGTGGAGAGGTGCATGGTAAAAAATTTTAAATTCCACAGAAAAAGAGACTGTTGGAATAGTAATACAAAATACAAGTGAACAATACAGAAACTTATTATGCTTGTGATTGTAGTGCTCTGGTAAGAGAATATTTGGTGACCTTCATCATTGGTGACATACATCATCTCGAAAGAGTTTGGAAGCTGGCTACCTGCATGGTTCTTGGTCTCAAGCATTTGTCCTATGAAGAAAGGCTGAAGACACTTGACCTTTATTCTCTCGATAAACGCCGCCTCCATGGTGATCTCATTCTCGCTCGCAACATCATAAGTGGAAAGTGTAACCTCTCGAAAGAGCTGTTCTTCACTCCTGCTCCAGAGTGTGGGCTGCGGGGTCACTCCAAAAAGCTCTATCTGCAACGATTTCATCTCAATCGAAGGAGAGGGGCTTTCTCATCCGGGTTGCGAATTCGTGGAATAAGCTGCCGGACGAGATAGTGAAGATGCCGACCCCTACATGGCCTTGCTTTTACTTTGTGAGCCCAAAAAATTTAATTAATTTTGCTTAGGCTAGAGGTGAAGGTAATACAGTGCTGGAGATATATATATATATATATATATATATATATATAAATATGCATCTGTATGTATGGCTGAATGGGTGGATGGATGCCTCATGGTGTCAGTATTCTAAAGCAATGCTCTGCAACCAGTATATCACAGCACACTGGTGTTCCACAAGATGATGCTAGGTATGCCACAGTGTAACCTGAATATAATTTTTTCCCCTCTACTTTTAGATATGTTTTTAGTTGAGGTGTGCTGTCAAATTTTGAAAAGAATATATGTGTACCGCAAGGGGAAATAGGTTGCGGAGCACTGCTCTAAAGGGAGATAAACCTACGACTTGAGGAAAGTCAGCAACTATTTTGATATAAAACCTTTTCATATTCTAATGTGAAAATCTATCCTTAAGAATACTGCTTTGTTAATATAATTATTGCATTGTTGCCATGAAAGGTCATCAGAGACTATAAGACACTATAGATTTAGTTATGTGGTGTTTATCAGTTAGGACGGGGTATTCTTTTTGTCATTGTTGGTTACCTCTAGTGCAGATCAACCAGATTTATGATTAAAAACATCCCATCTGTGACCATACTGTCTTTTTCCTGTATTTGTGGAGTTTGCTGTATTTGGATGACTCCTGTGGCCACAGAGACTAGGTAAATTGTTATATCCAGGAAGCTTAAATTTGACATAACACCTTCATACAGAGGCCAAATACATTGAAAATTGTTATAACCTGTTTCTTGAAAGTGTCATTATAGAGCATGAATCTGTCATCCTTGTTCACACCCACATTCTGAGTATATACATACACTATATACACAGCATATATACATGTGTGTGTACTAGAGGGAATAAGGATTTAGGAAATTCAGACAAATACCAAGTCAGCACTCCAAATGTATGGGCAAGAAAATCAGAAAAAGTATTCTGTAAATCCAAATGACATCGCAGAGAGACTGTAAATCCTAGGAAAAGTACTAATTTTGAAGCTGGTACATTCATCATAAAATATTTGTATTCTATATTTATGTTCTAAACAAACAAAAAGATTGAAGATGACAGTATTACATTTTTTAATCAGTGATGATTGTATCAATTATCAGTGGAATTTTTTTACATTAATCAACACAGTAGGTTATACATATTAATTAATGTTCATACAGTATTAAAGGAAAGTTCTACTGATTATTTCTTGGGATTTTGTTACAAAGATAGCATCAAACTAGATACTGGTTTTCATAGCAAAATTTAGTCTTTTAAATATTCAGTCATCCCATAAATTATGTGTTTTTTTTCTTCTTTCAATTGCATGAACTAAAAGTTGGAAGGGGATGGGATAAACTACCTGCATCACCTTGCTATAAAAGCAGGTAGTAATTTTACCTTGTCCTTATTCTTAGTGCAAATTTTGAAGAATGCAGTTCGATTTTAACAGTTATTTTTTCAAAGCTATAATGGAAGTGACAAAGGAGCATATTCAGCATATTTTGCTTTAGGAGTTCACTAAAGACAACAAGGCAACAGAAGGTCCAAGGAATATTAATTCAGTTTATGGTGATTGGACAATAAACTTAAGACAATGTCAACAGTGGTTCCAGAAATTTTGAGCTGGAAGCTTACAGCCTAGAAGATGAGCCTTGTCCCAGATCTTTAGAGCTTGACAAGGACATCCTGAAAACCCTGGAGAGACAAAATACCATCGTAACTGTTGAGGAACTAGCAAAAAAGCTTGGATTTGGTCATTCAACCACTCAGCGACACCAGCATGCCATGGGAAAACTCAACAAATTGAGTCAGTGAGTTCTTCGCAAACTTTCTGAGTCTAGTCGCACACAGAGAGTGAATATGTGTTCTTCTTTGCTGTCACCTTCTTTTTGGGGGGTGGGGGAACGAATAGTGACTGGTGACAAGAATTAGGTTCTCTATAAAAATGTTAAGCGCCAAAGACAGTGGGTAGGGAAAGGAGAAACACCAGCATCTCAGGCTAAAGAAGGTCTTCACTCATTTAAGGTGCTGTTATTCTTTTGGTGGGATATGAAAGGTTTAGTCCACCTTGAACTTTTAAGCCCAAACCAAATGATAACAAGGGAGATCTACTGTGAGCAGCTTGAGCGGTTTAAGTCAGCTCTAGAAGTAAAACGACCATCTTTGGTTTCAAGATAAAAGTTGTTCTTCCATCAGGATAATAATGCTCAGCCACATACAGCAAGGATGACATTTCAAAGGCTGGACCAGTTTGAATGGGAAACAATGTCCCACCCTCCACATTTGCTGGACTTTGCCCCCTCTGATATCCTTTATTCCGCAGTTTTCGAAATCATTTGGACAGAAAAAATATGGATTCTGTAGACAAGGTCAGAACAGTACTGGAGGAGTACTTTTTTGTCAGGGACAAGTGAATTTTGGAAGAGGGGCCTTGAAAGTCTACTAGATAGATGAAAGAGTATTGTAGAAAATGAAGGAGAGCATATTTTAGATTAAGAAAGAACTTTATCTTAATTTTGAAAAATAAAAGAAGTATAAAAAATGCATTAATTATGGGATGACCTAATATAAGGAGGGAAGGATATAGAAGGCAAAGAAATAAGTTATAAACAGAAGGTTATCAGAGATACACTCAAGTGGGAGAACTATAGATAAAGACTGACTTATTAGTTCCTGAAGATTAAAGCTATTGTTAACAGATATAGCCACAAATAATGACAGATCAGGAACAGAGTAATCTATTATATATATATTTATATACTAAAGATGGAGAGATAAAAAGTGAAGAACAGAAGAAATCTTCAAAGAGGTGAAAGTTTATGACTATATATTTGTAGACTAGTGCTGCTTTTAATATGATGATGAAAAGGATATAGGAAAACACCTAGATAAAAATAATATTAAAATAATTAAGATGAGAACAATGTGCTAAAATAAGGCACAGGTAATCAATATGATTATGGTCAGAGAATCATAAATCACATACAGTTAAAGTAAGTAAATTGATTAGTTATGTGAGAAATTATTAAAGTTGGGAGTTTCCAGATCTGAAGAACACGGCAGTAAACTGCTTCCTTTTTTGAGCATTTTTTGCTTGTTCCCAACTTTTTATCTCTCCATCCACCTCTGAACCTCTTTATGTGTGTGTGTGTGTATGCATGCATAAGCAGAAGTACTGCATGAACCAGTTCAGAATATGCTCAGTGTGCACCTCCTGGAATAAGACTGAACTGAAAAATGTGGTTATATCAATATGTTTTCTTCCTTAATTTATATGATTTTGATATGCATGGGTATGTGTTAAATCAATCTAGCCAGAGACAATTCTCTCTCTCTCTACATATGTATTTATATATATATATATATATATATATATATATATATATATATGTGTGTGTGTGTGTGTGTGTTTGCGCATACGCTGATAATAAAGCCAAAGTTGTTGCAGGACCTTGAGAATTGATGGACTTTTGCTTCCATGCTGGACTCATATGGCATAAGCAATCCACAATTGTCTACAAACAGCAATTCACAAACACTTTGTAGGCTAACTTTTGTTTTTACCTGCAATCTGTGAGGACTACACAGTTTGTCATCAGATCAGTACCTAACGTCAATCCAGATAGAAGTGTTCAGCAGGCCCCTAGCAGTATCACAGAAAATATAATGTTGAAAAGAGTAGATGCTGAGATACAACACTATTTCCACAATTATGGGAACATTGTTCTAAAATAATTGTTCAGAAACAATTATTCAAAAAATATTTATTTGAATAGAAAATTGTATGAATGAAAATTATTCAAAAGGACAATTATACAAAATGTTAATTATTCTAAATTTTTTATTTTATTTAAACAAAAATGATAAAATTAAAAAATCAAGTACACAAATGATATTTATTTCGAATAACAGTTTTTCGAATGATTATTTACAAGTAATTGTATCTGGACAATTGTTTACAAACAATTTTCATGATACAGTTTCCACAACATTTGTAGCATAAAATGAAAAAAATATATCTCCATTGCTCATAACACTTGCTAGTATGCCATCCTGAAATTGGTGGTCTTTGATTCTCCTCAACCCATCACAACACACTGACTTAAATGCATTAGTGTTATGAACAGATGTTACGCACAAGAGAGCCTGATTCTGTTCTATACACTTCTAGATCTGTCTTACTGCAAAGATCATGCCAACAGTACCCTTTTATGACAAAACCTACATTGGCTTTCTAATAGGAAATTGTTAGTGGTGAGATAGCAACAGGAGCAATTCAGGTGTATTCTTGCCAAAGTTTTGTCAGCATTTGACAGGATAGAAATACCTCTGTAACTGCCACTACTTTTCTTCTTAAACACATGAATAACTGTAGCATTCTTGTATTCTTGGGGAATGGTGCCTACTGATCACAGAAAAGAATACAACACAGTTAATTTTTCAGTCATTGTTTAACTACAATAAGCATATATAGCTTTGTCTGTGTATACATCTCTCTCTCTCAATATAAGGTCAGGTAATAGATGCAAGCAAAACTGTAACCAGTTTGTAGCATATTGGCCATGTAACATTTTTTATATATATACACCATCAGGTTTAATGCCTTATGAGTAAACTTTGTTCAAGGAAACTGTTTGGAAGCCCATCATATACATGTTTGTGTATGCATGCTAGCATGTGTTTTTAAGTGTTTACATTCTACATGTCTTCACATGAAATTGTGTGAGCAAAAATGGTGTTGCTATGTTTACATCCTCTGTAAAGTTTATATCTTGTGGCTCTGCTCTTTTCATTTATGATGATTGGTGGAATGCAAAAATCCCTTATTTGAAAAACAGGTGGGGATTGTCAACAGAAAGGGTATCGAGCCATAAAATAATGCCGTAACAGTCTTTATGCAACTCATGTCAACATGGAAAAGCAGTCTTAAAATAAACCAATAATGTGTGTGCACGCTTTACAGGGTGCATCAATTTTTTGAGGTCATTTCTTTGAATTTAGAAAAAGGCTCATAGTTCATCAAAGAAAAACTATATTTGAAAACAAATTGATATAAATAATCTTGAGAATCCTTTTATCACACCTATCTAATGAATCCACCAGTAGTATCAATGGCTGCTTCAGTATGAGGTTGGAAACCTTGACATACCCAAATCAGATGATCATTATTAATTTTGGACATAGTACTGGTTATGGCAAACTTGAGAAATTGTGTGATGTTATAAAGGTGTTGATTGACCTCCCTCTTGAGTATGCTCCATTTGTAATAGTCCTGTGGATTAAGATCTGGTAAGCTAGGAGGCCATGTCATTGAGAGAACATAGTCTTGGAGATTGGCACACATTCATGCTTGGGTTGTTATTGCCTTATGAAATGAAGCAGAGTCTTGCTGGAAGATGTATGGTCTTCTGTTGTGTACTCTGTCTATCCAGGGCCTCAAAACTTTCTCTAACACCTCTGAGTAGATATCAGCATTGGCTCTTAAGCCCTGTGAATAAAAAAGGAGGCACAATATCTCTCTCATTGCTGACAGCTCCCAAAACCATCACAGTTGCTGAGAACTTAGTATGCATGACAGTTGGAACCTTGTTCAGTCTCTGCATAACTGTCATTCCTTCCATTTACCTTTTGGTACTGATCAAAGATTTTTCTCATCAAAGGAAAACGAAAGTATTCCAGCCTCTTGGTATTTTAACTTGTTTAGCAAGCATTTTGCATGGATCAAATGATTCTCTCTCAATGCATTTAATTTAATCTGACTCCAACTCATACAACACACATACAATTTGTACCAGATGTTTTCATAAACAACTCTTTTGATGGTACTTTCTGAAACCTTGAGATCTTTAGCAATGGTTTATATCAATTATAAATAAATATATATATATATATATATATATATATATATATATATATATAAGAAAAGGGGACTGGGGTGATAGGAATTGTTATTGTAGTTATTAGTACTCAGAGCACTTGTGAAATAACTGCTTAGAAGACTTCATAAATATATTTGATAGTTTGACCAAGATTAAGATTTGATAGGTGACCAAGATTAAGAATGTTGTGTAAACAGTTTACTTCTGGTTGCAGGAAAGGGATTTTTTTTTCTGACTGTAAGACATCTGTGTGCAAAATGTAATTTTGTAATACTTCATTATTGTGAAACATAAGAATTGAATATAGAATATGTGTGAAGACTGGAAAGAAATGCATAAACATACTCCATTGCATATAATGTTACTGTATATGAATGTAAAGCCAAATTGACAGTGAAAAAAGAAGAGATAACAGGAATCATTTGTATGCAAGAGAGAAAACAGTGATGGCATAGTCATGTGATACACATGGAAGATGACAGTTTATAAAGCGATGCCAAGCAATCTAAATGTAAGGATCCAGCAGTGGTGGAGGAATGAGGCAGATTTAGAAAGATGTAGTGAAAGCTGATCTCAGAATAGTTGGACTATGAAAGAATGACAAAGGACCAGGTGAAATGATGCGACATTGTACCGGAAAAGATTATCTAACCCATGGAAGCATGAAAAAAAAGACAGGTGTAAAAATGATGATGATGGTGATGATGAGGTAGATAGAAGTGCAGTACAATTTAAGAAAGACAATAAAATTGATTGACTCACAGAAAAAAGAAAGCCAGATAGATAGATGAATGGAACAGACTGATTTCATCTTAAAAGCTTACCTAATTGTAGTAATCTAACATCCTTAGCCATAAGCTGTCACCATCATCCTTCATCATCACAACCCATCTCATCATTATTGTTACTGTTTGTTGATTTCCATCTTCTTATAGTTATTGCTATTATTAATGCATTTTACAACTTCTACTATTAATAAGAAAAATAATTGATGCCACTATAGTTAACTTTTTATATCAATACTACTTACCCGGGTTTTGATGTTGAATTGTTTTGAATCTTCTCAATATTCTCCTCTTTCCTTGTCTCTCACCATTTTCTCGCTCTCCCTTTTGCTCTCTCTTTTTATCTGTCTCATTCCACCTTCCATTTTCTCTTTCTTTTTTTTTTCTTTTTTTTTTTTTTGGATATCAAGAGGGCATTGACCGTTGATTCCAAAGTAACACAAGTAATCACATTAAATTTCACAGTGTTTCTGCCACAACCATACCTTCTTCATGCCTAATACTTCTCCCACTCCACCTTCTGTTTTCTTGGTCATTTATTCTCAGCTTGAGTTAAACACAAGTATTTGGATTGCTTTGATCAAAATAATGATTTCCTTACATTGGCTCAAGGTCTCATGATTATTGGAGAGAGAAATAGTTGACTCAATCAAATATCACTAATACTTATTTTATATAGATGAAAGGTAAAATTAGTTTTAGTGCAAGTTGAACTCAATGAGCATGAATGAATATGAGTGACTACTTCAACACATTTAGTCTGACTCATTTCTGCCTCTGACATCAACACATTCACTCTGATACACTACTACTTCTTATCTCAATACAGTTAATCTAACACACTGCTGTTTCTGATCTCAATGCATTAACACTGACACTTCACTGTTTCAATCAACACATTTAGTCAAACACTTCTGTTTCTGATATTAATACATTTGATCAGACACTGCTGCTTATGATGCCAAGAGCTGTAATAATAGTTACAAATTTTGACTCAAGGCTAGCAGTTTTAAGGGTTGAGAGCAGGTTTATTATAACGATACCAGTTGTACTCAAGAAAGGATGAAAGGTGGAATTTGCATTCAGAACATAAAGGGTCAGAAGAAATGCTACTTTGCATTATGTTTCATGCATTAACAATTTTACTGCATTGCCACCTTAGCAAAGGCTCTAATAATGATTAGGATAATTTTGTTTTTTGGTTGCAAGCATCTAAGATATTGTGGACATTGATAAAACTGAAATCAACACAATAGAGAGACATTAACAAATTAAATAACAATAAATAGAAATAGCTATGCAGATCAAGAGAATAACAAGAAAAGATCCTCAAAGTGGTGGGTGGAGCCAACACATAGCATATACCAAAAGCAAGTTCTTTGTCTTAGTTTCAGCTACCACCACACAGCTTTGTATTCAGATTTGGCTCATTTAGCCATACTAGTTTTGCCACTCTCATCTACATTTTATAAAATTAATTGGAGAGCAGTGTAAGTGTTTGGTCTAAGAAGAAAAGCTCTGCTCTCAAACATTCCAACCACATTCTGGATGACTTCCTTTATTTTTACCTCCAAGCCAAAGACAACTGTCCACTCTTCCTTTCCAAATTAAGGCAGTAGGTGGAACTTCACTGTTGAGTTACCTGATAGCCAAATGTATTTTACACATGGTACGATACATTTTTTCTTTTTTTGCTTTCTCCATTATTGTGGGTCAGTCCACATTACTCCATAGGGAGCATAGGGCCAGTTTCCTAGTTTCTCTTGTGTATATATTCCTCCCTGGACCGTCGCAGGATTTCTAATTTTTACTAGCTGAGTTGACTGGAGCAACAAAAAATAAAATATTTTACTCAAGAACACAATGCATTGCCCAGTCCAGGAATCAAAACCACAATCTTACAATCATGACTCCCACACCCTTCAGAATAAATCCACAAATCAGCAATGCACCAACACTGAACAAATGCATGCTATATGGAGAAAGGAGTTACCCTAAGTACTTCTTAGATAGGTTCAGTTTCAGGCAGTTTCAACATAGCCATGCTTGTTGACTTTACCCGGAACAAGTAAAGCCACTCTGTAGTATTTCCAGGCCAAGATCTTTAGAAAATTTTCTATAATCCATGAACATGATCACTTGTTGATCAATCAGTGTACAATATATAAGTAGTTTCAGAGTAAAATATAGTTTGCAATTTCCTAACACTTTAGGCATACTGTCTTTTCCAATTGTTGAAAGAGTTTGTTCGGAATGAAAAAAGAGTTCTAGAGAAGAAAACAATAGGTTTATTACACTATGAAAGGGTGCCAGAAATCGTACTTCTAGAAGCACCAGTTTCAACATGTGAACTTCAATTAAAATAGGTGAGAAACACATTAAAAATTGAAGTTTTAAACAAATGGTTAGTATCTAGGTGTCTTTTTTTGCTGTATAAAATTAAGGTTCTTGCAAGGAGTTGAATTAATTTCAAATCAGAGAACACCAATTCAGAACAGTAACTAAACGAACTTTGTTGTCATAGTAGTTGTTTAGAATAGCAAGATGTATAATCAACAAAGGATTGCAATCTTCAAGTTGCAAAGAATTATCTTCTATTGTATCTTAGGTAATGAATGGATGTGTAGCTGAGATATTTCTCATTGTTTAATGTAATGTTAACTTTTGCAGTAACTACAATAATGAAACCAAATTCTCATTGTGCATCTCAATATTTTTTGCAATATCAATTGCATCATCAAGATAGGTGTGAACTTCTTTGGTATTATTGTTAGTTATCATTCTGTTTTTGATGCAACTAATGAGTAAGTACATTTCAAAGCACTTATGCATTAGTCACACCGAAGGCTAACTTTGCAACTGGAACAAGCATCAACCAACTTGAAATACATATAGCATTTATTGACATATATCTTATGATGAATTGCATTCAGAATGATGTTACCAATGACATTTTCTTGTTGTTATTGTTGTATTTCACTGAAAAAACATGCCCCAGAATCTGTTTTTGAGTTTTAGTTAAATAAGCTAAGAATTAACTCATTATATTCAGATAAAATGTTTCACTTCATTATTCAAAAAACAAGTGTAAACGTTTATTTTTATTGAAAATGATTGGTTACCGACCTTCAACTAAAGTTTCCCATACTGAAAGAAACCATAACAATTTCAGAACAGTGAAAAATTCCTTTCCTCCCATCTTTTGTAGTTCACCATTTATTATCAGTACACAGGATATATATTATACCAAGGTACTACATTGCTTCTATCAAGTGATAATTTGCTTTACCACATTTGTTAATTTTATACTTCTCCACTTCCAGAAGTGCCACTACAGTTGTGAGGGTGCCTCTATATTTGTCAGTGTCATTTTAATTGCATCTATTCCTCTTAACTTTTGAAAATGTGCAAATCGTATTTTTACCAAACTGGAATTTCATGTAACTACAACTTGTCTTTTTATTAGTGTTCAACTTCCTCAAATTACTTGCAATACCTGTGGAAAATTCACATTCCATTTTTGGTAGAGTATCAGTCATAAACCTCTCCCCTCTCAGTAATAATATTCTATCTTTTCATTCATAATCCTTTCATTAATTTCTGGGAAATCTTGTCAATTCTCTTCAGTCTGTTTTCTGTTTGCATATCATCATCGTTTATATTTTGCCTTCTTTCTTGATTAACATTTCTCATTCTTTTCCTATAAGTTTCAACTTCATCATTCATCACATGACATCTTCTAACTCCATTTGTTGCACAAATTTCATTCTGTACATCCTGTTTCTCACTGTTCCTAGTTCTACTCTATTTATTCCTAATTTTTATTTTTTTCTCATTGTCTTTTCCCTAATCTTTCCTCTGCCTCTCTCAATTCAATTCTTGCTGTCATGTTCTATGGTTATTTTCTGCTATAAAACACCAAACTTCATTTCGACAATAACAATTTAAGAGATACTTAAGTATTATATAGTTGGTAATACTCATATCCAGGGTATACCGTTACCTATTTTTTACAAAGCAAGAACACAGTTATTAACATACAGATAATACAATAGATAGACAGATGTTCAATTTTTACAACAATGACTTGCTATAAAACACGTGTTATAATTTCAATGCTTTAATGATTCTGCTAATCCACTACCTTTTAATAATAATAATAATAATAACAACAACAACAACAACAACAAGAATTAGCAGGTACCATGGAAATTTCACTGTTTATAATTTTCTTTATTTCTGTTTATAGAAATAAACATAACTTAATTTCATTATGTTATAGATTTTAATTATAATTTCAGTTTTCTATAGTTAAGCTTGTTTGAAATATAACACTCAGACTTGTTTCATTAAATACAAAGATTTTGATTGTCTTTGATTTTCTTCCATGGTTAAGGTTGTTTAAAGTATAACACCGGAACACATGAATGTTCTGAAAAACAATATTATAGATATAAATAATTATAACAATGGTGCTCTCTAACACTGTAGTAAACTAGGTGCTTGATTATGAATTTCATTATAATTATGCATGCAGTTATATGAATTCATTGAAATTCTGTAATATGCATATAGCTTGCTTGGAAACAGGTGAGCATTGGTGACAAGAAGAACATCCAGCCATAGAAAATCTACCTTGATGATGTTAAAAGTGGTGGTGATGGTGATGCAGTTTGATGATTAGCAATTCATTTAAAAATTGGCTTATTAAAATTAAGATCTTCAGATTAACTGTTTGTAAGGGGACAGAACCCAAACTGTATTATACACAGTATGGTTTCTGGTTTAGTTAAATAGATTAGAACAGTGGTTCCCAAACTATGAGTCGTGACCCACAGATGGGTTGCGAACGGAATCTTAGTGGGTCACTAAAAGTTATAAAATTACGCATTAGCTTTGATTAACTGCTGTCTATCGAGATAGTTCAAGACTTATTAGTAGGTCGTCATAAACTGGTGTGATAAATAGTGGGTCACGACTCTAAAAAGTTTGGGAACCACTGGATTAGAACTTTCCATCTGCAATGCTGGACTGACATTGGTAGAGTTTGGACAAAATGTCTAGCAGTATTTTGTTTTGTCCTTTTACATTGTGAGCTCAAATACCTCTTTAGGTTTATATTGACTGTCAACAATCTGAGGTGTTTCTAAAATAAGATCTAGTTAAATGATTTAATCAAGTGTATCCTACATAAAAATATGTAACTTTAGAGGTGAAATCAATATTTTAAGTGAATCAGTTCTGTATTAGATACTAAAAAGGTATTTTGGTATAATGCTTTAATCTACATGTATATAATTTTAGGTGAGTTATTGTCAAGTAATCTCGGTTTTCCAATGTATTATTCTAACATTTAATGTCACAATCTGCAACAGTCCAATTGGATCAATGTCTAAATTGTTTTTATTTGTTCATTATATATATGTACATATACACACACACACCTGCATTCATTCACACACACACACACACATGCATACATACATACATACATATGTGTATTCCATGTAATTTTTTTCAGTTCAGTTCCCAATTAGAACCTTTATCATGAAAGGTATCAGTTTTTTTGTTGTTTTTTTTTTTTGTTCTCTACTCCACAGACATAACTAATGTTACTAAGACACTGAAACATATGTGCTTATAAGCTGTGTATGTTTCTTTAAGTTACATATTTTTTTTTAAATACTTTAATATAGAAATGTATGCATATTTTGTAAAATTATATGATATAAAACTGTTGAATTTATATAAATGCTGCTGCTTCGTGGTACCGATATCAATAACAGTGACCAAAATAGCAATTATTACTGGATACATAGAATCCAATATCCCAAACACAAAATATTAAAATTTCTAGAAAATATCACAAATATGTGTGTATATACACACCTAGATACACACACATATATATACATATATATATATATATATATATAATTTCAGGTATCACTAGTAAATGAGTAGCTTATATAGTTGTTTGCTCCCACACATTTGCTAATTATTTTAAGTCCCTAATTACTGACAAGCAGATATAGACACACTCTTAACCCTGTAGAACATTGGGGATTGAATGGTTGGAAGGATAGAGAGTCGCACCTACAGCTAGTTGGTACTTATTTTCAGGTGAGTAAACAAGAGCAATGTGAAATGAAGTACCTCTCTCAAGGACACAGCATGCTGCCTGGTCCAAGAATTGAACTCATGACATTGCAGTCATGAGCCCAACCACTAGCTTATGCACTTTCATCCTCTGACATGTATACACACACACACACACACACACACACATGCGTGCATGTACTTATCGACATCATTTTATGTCTGCTTTCCATATTGGCATCATTTGAATTGGTTGTTACAGTCTTGCTGTCCTTCTAGATGGATCAAAGAACCACATCTCACTTATATATTTCATCTATAGCATGATTTCTTCAGCTGATGCCCTTCCTAATGCTAACCACTTTACAGAGTGTACTAAGTGTATTTTATTGTAGCACCAGCTACAGAGAATCTGTTGTGCCTTCAGAAAGACTTGAGAATTCTTTCTATTGTATATTGGCTCAGTTCTTTTGCCAACAACCTTTACTCAGTATGTTTATCTTGACAGCAGCCTTGCTGAGGTTGTCTGTCTTGGTAAGTCCAAATTGTCCATTCTATTCTACAATGTCCTAATTCATTCAAGACTGCATGATCAAGAATGAATGAGAGATGGTAATAGAAGGGAGAATAAGATGAAATATATGGATAGGCCAAGAGTGTGATAAAAGAGTGAGTGACTAGAGAGTAATTATGATAAGCTGATACATGCTGGTAGGGGAATTGAGTAGAAAAGCAGCATGAGCAATATGGTGAATGAGTGATAGATGCGAAGACTGGTGACAGAAGAGGAATGACAGATGATGAGAGAGAGTGAGAGTAGTGTGTCACCAATAAAAAGGTAAAAGTGTGATGAGTAGCAATAAAGATGATGAGACTGCACAATGGTAAGAGAAAGAGAAAATGATGAATAGCAGTAGGGTTGGTTGTTGATAAAAGGGAGAGAAAAAGAAAGTGATGACAGTAATGGACATTGTGGAAGGGAATGATGTGAGCAAGAGGGACTAGTAATAAAGAAGAGTAATCGTAAAGGGATTACACACAGACAAATCTAATATCATCTCGCATTACACATGTGGCGAGGAAGAATGATAAAGGGAAAATGTAGGATGCAGTTTAACATATACAGATCTAATGCTTACCTGTCATTACACAGGTGTACAGTGATAGGCGAGAAGGTAATGCAGGAGGGAAATGGCAGTAGGAGATTTATGTAGTGAGCAAGAAACCCAATTGTAGATATTACACAGCCAACTTTCATTTCTTCTACCATTTTAATATCCATTTTGCCATGTTTTCATGGGTGAGCAGATCTCCAGTATTACATGTTGCTATGTATTGCAGTTCTTTGTCATCCCCTTTGTGTGGTTCAACATTTTGAGGTTAATCTTCTTTACTTCACCTCATCTCTTCCTATGTCTTGTTCTTTGACAGGTTATATCCAGTTTGAGTGCTTGGCGACTAACTTTCTCCATAACTTTACCTGCCTGGTCTTGAACACTACATCTCATTCCTATCACACCAGCTTTTCCCTCTGCTCAATTTTGCTCTATTACAGACATAGCTGAGAATTTACAATTTGCATTAAAGAAAATAAACTGAGTTTCTACTTCACCTTTAATATGTCTCAGACTCTTGTCATTTTCATATCAAATTCTTCATAAAATCTCACCACTGGAGCACTAACCTATAATCTGCTTACAATTTCTGCTTTCTGATACAAATATAAGCTTACAAACTGTCCTCCAATCCCATGATGTAAAATACAAGGCTTAAAGATTCCAATGGAAAGTGGACATAAAATCATGATGATAGATATATATATGTATATGTGTGTTTATACTTATTTATATGTAAGTATATTCATGTGTGCACAGATACACACATACACTTAATCTGTCATTTCTCATGCTAGATCAGAGGTTCTCTCATTCGAGAAGAACCAAAGCAGGCCATATTTGTGGGGTTTTTTAGTCTTGTTAAGTAACTACTTGGCATAGATGAAATGGTCTTCCTGTGTCTTTGCTGATATGAATTAGTCTCTCCAATCATCATTGATTTTGCAGAATCATCATTGATAATGTTTTGAACACATTGGGTGAATTGTGGTGTCTGAATTTTAAAATACTTTTGTTTCTTTGATACAGTTCAAACATTCCTGTCAGTGCCGTCTACATCCATCTGAACTTAGTGCACAAAAGATTTTATGACATTTAGAAATTTTGCAATTTATGTTTTCCACACATATAGCAACAATGACTGTATATCTTTTCATTTCTTGCAAGGAAAAACAGGCATGAACAAATGTAAATATGTGCATGTGTATATATATTATATATATGTGTATAGGCACACACACATAAACATATTTTATATATAGCCTTGTATATATTGTTTAAAAGCAGAATGCAATGTTACTTTAAAAAATGATGTTTGAAATATTCTCATCAGATCCAGAAATTAAAGGAGTTGTTTTGAATCAAATTATTCACATGATTTAAGAAAAAAAGAAGAAAATTTTTTGTGATATCTTTCATATATTTCATGATATATTCAAACAACATTTCTTATCTTTGTCTCACTACCTGCCCTCACCATTCTAGGGTGTCCTTAAGCATTTCCCTCACTGCTCTTGCTGCAACCATCTACATCTCAGTCTAACCATCTCTCTTTCTCACCAACCTCTCTCCACTGACATCTCATTGGTGGCCTTTCCACTGCCTCATGGGAAGCTTTTGTTGCATTCACAATTTGCTCATTTCCTTCCTTCTATCTTTCTGTTATTCTCCAGGGTCTTTTTCACTGTTTTTGCTCCCCACTGCTCCATCATCTTTTTCTCCATTTTCTTTTACATTCTCAAATCTTCTCCCTATAGCTTCTCTGCTCCTTCACTCATTCTCATCTTTCTGCCTCTGGCTTACCCCAACGTTTCTCTTTCCTTCAGTGACTCTCTCTGGATTTCTCTCCACTCTAATCCACTGTTCCCTTCCTGCACCCTTTCCCTCATATCTCCTGTTATGCTCTTATAAAGCCCTAGACCTCACCTACACAACTCACTCTAACACTTTTCCACTCTACACACCCACTTTTCCCAATAATCCCTATCACTAATGCCTTCCCCTGTTCTCTGCCATCCTCATCCCAATTAGGACTACCCTACTACTCTCTTACTCGCTTCACTACCACCCTATCACAACTAGAAGTCTATTCCACTCACCATACTTACCCACCTACTAAAATAGCTCACTTTATCTTTTTTCTTTCTTCTCAGTTATAGGGAGTATTTAGGCTCTTAACCTTGCAAGTTTCGAAGAAATCTTCTCTAGTGCTGGTGCTGTGAAAAAAAGCACCCACTACACTCTGTAAAGTAGTTCATGTTGGGAACAGCACCTAGCCGTAAGAAAAAGCCATGTTGAAGTTGACATTGGAGCTTAACAGAATCCTCTAACTCATCAGACCTTTTCAAACCACCCAGTCCATGAAACCATGGAGGCCAAATGTTAAACTATGATAATGATATTTGCATGTATATAAAAAGCACCCAGTACACTTTGTAGAGTGGTTGGCATTAGGGAGGGCATGCAGTCATAGAAACCATGCTAGAACAGACAATGGAACCTGGTGTGGCTCCAGCTTTACCAGCTCCAATCAAACCATCCAACCCATGCCAGCATTAAATGATGCTATGTGAATGTGTGTCTATATATATATATATATATATATATATATATATAACATGTATATAAATATATATACATTCATGCATATTGTATATATATACAGGCACTGGAGTGGCTGTGTGGTAAGTAGGTTGCTTACCAACCACATGGTTCCAGGTTCAGTCCCATTGCATGGCACCTTGGGCAAGTGTCCTCTACTATAGCCTCAGGCTGATCAAAGCTTTGTGAGTGGATTTCGTAGACAGAAACTGAAAGAAGCCCATCGCATGAATAAGTCCTGGGGTCAATTTGCTCAACTAAAGGCGGTGCTCCAGCATGGCCACCATCAAATGACTGAAACAAATAAAAGAACATATATATATATAATAATACTAATAAATTGAGGGAATATTATTTCAAACTTACAGGGAAAAATTCAATTTAGAAAAACTAAATCAAATTTCACAAAATATATATATATATATATATATATATATATATATATATATATATTACGGAGATGTACTCACATAGCAAGTAATTTGATCTGAGATCGTGTGCTGAAACGAAAACAATTGCAGCGTGGAAGGTGTTTATAAGCCATTTAAGAAACACACAAAAGCCGTTCGATTCACTTCAACATTTAAGTTTAATTTGTCAAAATATTTTCGTCGCTAAAATCCGCGACCTGTTCACTGACAAAAATCCGTGCTGCAGGAGATGCAGCACGGATTTTTGTCAGTGAACAGGTCGCGGATTTTAGCGACGAAAATATTTTGACAAATTAAACTTAAATGTTGAAGTGAATCGAACGGCTTTTGTGTGTTTCTTAAATGGCTTATAAACACCTTCCACGCTGCAATTGTTATATATATATATATATATAAATTAGAAAAAAAACACCTTTTATCAATTTAAAATGAAAAATTAAATTATACTATCTAGAAAATTACATATAATAGAAATATTAAATATAAGATAAAAAATAATATACCGATGATTAAGTAATGTGCAAAATAATAAATAAAATGTATGTATTTGGTAGAATAACGACACGTGTTTTGTGGCTATATACGTTTATTTATTATTTTGCACATTACTTAATCATCGGTATATTATTTTTTATCTTATATTTAATATTTCTATTATATGTAATTTTCTAGATGGTATAATTAAATTTTTCATTTTGAATTGATAAAAGGTGGTTTTTTTCTAATTTATATATATATATATATATATGTATGCACACACATGCATGTATGTATATACACACAAATACATATATACATATCCATTTTACCATGCTAGTGTGGGTTTGAAAACTGCATATTATTGATATATTCTTTTACAACAAAACTGAACTAAAAATCATGTGTATCTATCTTCTATCTATCTGTCTCTCTCTTCCTCTCTCTCTCTCTCTCTCTCTCTCTCTCTCTCTCTCCCTCTAGATATATATATATATACGTGGTCTGATCAATAAGTATCCAGACTGTTGCCATAATAATGAAGCTAAATCACACAGGGTGAAGCCGCTTGGCACAGATTGATCTTGAACACTGCTGTGCATGCACACTAAGTTTTAACATTCTAGCTCACTTCTGCTGTTTACAGCAGTGCTTGGAAGGAAGGTATGTAGCGTGTGATTGTTGCATTGACCATGACAGAGAAAGTTGAACAGAGAATCTACATCAAATTTTGTCAAAAGCTCAGTGATACCTGCTCAGAGGCCTACGCAGAGTTTCCAAAAAGTTTTCATTGTTCTCAACACAATCACGGAGATCTTGTGCAACTGAAAGCAGTTCTGGCACAAACTTGGTAGACACGCGTCTCATGCCCAAATTTTCAGTGATAATGGACTAAACTGAACTGTAACTAATCTGCACATCCTTTGATAATTCATGGATGGTGATTCGACAGTTTTCCCACAGTTTCACACGTATCTGTGATGTTTTACTTAGTTCCGCTGGCTGTGGGTCTCCCAGAGCAGTCATCAAAATTGACATTTTTTTGGCCATCTTGAAAATGTCTGAACCACTTGTACACTTGTGTGTGACTTATACAACTCCTCTCCATACACTTTCTGCAACTTTTCGTAGGCTTCTGAGCAGGTATCACCATGACAACTTTCTCTGTTATGGGTCAATGCAACGATCACATGCTACACACCTTCCTTCCAAGTACTGCTATAAACAGCGGAAGTGAGCTAGAATGTTAAAACTTCGTGCACAAACACAACAGAATTCAAATCAATCTGTGCCAAGAAGCTTCACTCTGTGCTTTAGGTTCATTACTATGGCTACAGATACTTCTTAATCAGACCCTCGTATATATGTGTGAGTGTGTGTGTCTGCATGTACACATATGCATTATATATGCTCACACACATATATGCATACACACATGAATCCCCCCCCACATATATATATATATATATATAATATATATATATATATATGTATGCACACACATGCATGTATGTATATACACACAAATACATATATACATATCCATTTTACCATGCTAGTGTGGGTTTGAAAACTGCATATTATTGATATATTCTTTTACAACAAAACTGAACTAAAAATCATGTGTATCTATCTTTCTATCTATCTGTCTCTCTCTTCCTCTCTCTCTCTCTCTCTCTCTCTCTCTCTCTCTCTCCCTCTAGATATATATATATATACGTGGTCTGATCAATAAGTATCCAGACTGTTGCCATAATAATGAAGCTAAATCACACAGGGTGAAGCCGCTTGGCACAGATTGATCTTGAACACTGCTGTGCATGCACACTAAGTTTTAACATTCTAGCTCACTTCTGCTGTTTACAGCAGTGCTTGGAAGGAAGGTATGTAGCGTGTGATTGTTGCATTGACCATGACAGAGAAAGTTGAACAGAGAATCTACATCAAATTTTGTCAAAAGCTCAGTGATACCTGCTCAGAGGCCTACGCAGAGTTTCCAAAAAGTTTTCATTGTTCTCAACACAATCACGGAGATCTTGTGCAACTGAAAGCAGTTCTGGCACAAACTTGGTAGACACGCGTCTCATGCCCAAATTTTCAGTGATAATGGACTAAACTGAACTGTAACTAATCTGCACATCCTTTGATAATTCATGGATGGTGATTCGACAGTTTTCCCACAGTTTCACACGTATCTGTGATGTTTTACTTAGTTCCGCTGGCTGTGGGTCTCCCAGAGCAGTCATCAAAATTGACATTTTTTTGGCCATCTTGAAAATGTCTGAACCACTTGTACACTTGTGTGTGACTTATACAACTCCTCTCCATACACTTTCTGCAACTTTTCGTAGGCTTCTGAGCAGGTATCACCATGACAACTTTCTCTGTTATGGGTCAATGCAACGATCACATGCTACACACCTTCCTTCCAAGTACTGCTATAAACAGCGGAAGTGAGCTAGAATGTTAAAACTTCGTGCACAAACACAACAGAATTCAAATCAATCTGTGCCAAGAAGCTTCACTCTGTGCTTTAGGTTCATTACTATGGCTACAGATACTTCTTAATCAGACCCTCGTATATATGTGTGAGTGTGTGTGTCTGCATGTACACATATGCATTATATATGCTCACACACATATATGCATACACACATGAATCCCCCCCCACATATATATATATATATATATAATATATATATATATATATATATATATAATGCTCACTTGGAAACTAGCACCTCTAGTTATCTAAGTGAAACACAGTGAGATTTAAACCTAAAACCATATAGTTGCAAAATGAACTTCTTAAACTCATAGCCATACCCATCACTATTACACACACACACATGCACACATACATACATATATACATACATATTCATATATGTATACATACATATACACACGTGTGTGTGAGCATGTATACATACATAATATATTTGCCTAGAAAATTTAAATATTCTATCGTTAGGATATTGGATTCTATATGTCCACACATAATTGCTATCTCGGTTGCTATCATTGTTTTTTTAAAAAATATAGAAGAAGACTAACTTTAACAATACACTTTTACATATAGTTATATGTATTCATTCATTCATTTATTCATGTTTATATATACATATACAGTCATATATATATATATATATATATATATATATATATAGATTATGTATATATATATATATATATATATATATATATATAAGTATTGTTAAAGTTGGCCTCTTTTTCTTGCCCATTTTCTCCTTATAGTCTGATCAGTCTATGCTTTTACAATGGTCGGACGATTCATGTGAACCTGACAGCAGTACATCAACTGTGAGTATTTACTTGCCAACTAGCACACAATTAATGTGTCTTAGTGGGAAAGTTTCCTCCCTTATCAGTCTATCCATATACATACCTTTTACATAGCCATATCTTTGTTAGTAAATATATATATAATTCATTTGATATCTCAGTAATATATATATATATATATATATATATATATATATACAAACTACGATGATGAAACATTATACACACATACAATTATCATCATGATTATCATCTTTTTACATTCGCTTCCTATACTAACATGAGTTGGATAGTTTGTTAGGAATTCAGTCAGAGACAGGATTGTGTCATACACCAATGCCTCAGCATCAACTCAGATCTCTTTACAGAGTATACTGGGTGTATTTTGCATGGCTACACTACTATAAGAGTTTGTCAACTCCTAGCAAGACTAAAAATTCTCTTAACCTATCATAATCTCTACTCAATTTGCTAATGAATTTTCAGAGCTTACTGGGGTGCTTTTTAATTTTATAGCCTCAGCACTAATGAGATCGTCTTGATATGTGTAAAATTAGAGGGCCCTCAAAGTAGAGAGTGATTGATGATTTTAGATGAAGTGCTGAGAGAAGTTTTAGTGCGATGAGAGGAAGAGATTTATTGTGTGTGGTAGTGGAGAGAGAAGCAGAATAGACACTTTTGGAAGTGAAATATGGAAGGGACAGAAGGAAAAGTAGCGTCACAAATTAGAGAGAGAGAGAGAGAGAGTAGGAGGATCTGAGTAATAAGAATGGTGGACGGATTGAGTAGTGATGGTCCAATTTCATCTTACATTATGAAACTGAAAATGGGAAGATGATGATATGAAAGACATGAGGATGATAAGAATCCATAGATGTTGTGGGAGGAGGGTCATTGAAGCGATGTAGGGGTTGTGGGGATGGGCCAGGGAATGAGAATTGACAAGTTGTAATGAAAGAGCATTGAGAATAGGAGGTGGGTGGGGATCAGTGGTTAAATGCTGTGATAGCACCCCAGTCACCAATGCCTTCCTCTTTAGTATTCTCTCTGCCACATTTTCGCAAACAAGCAGGTTTTCTCTAGAACAACACATCATCACTTCCTGAGATCTTGTTACCTTTTGTGACAATCAGTATTTCAAGATTAATTTTCACTTCATCCCATGTCTTCCTAGGTTTTCCTCTTCCATTGTCATCATCTAATTGAGAATTCTTTGCACTTCTTTATGCAACTATTGTCAGCAGTATGCTTCACATGCCCGTGCCTGTACCAATGCAATTCTCACTTCCGCAAACTGTATATTATTCCTTTCACTTACAGCTTTTCTCTCATGTCATTTGCATACCATCATTCATGCACACTGACATTACATAACCAGTAAAACATACCTCATTTCCTTCACATATATATAAAAAGTAAATATATATATATATATATATATATTTACTTTTTTGAATATTTTTTTATAAGTAGGATGTCTAGTAACAAAATTTATATTTTTCAGCAATTTAGTTAATGTAAGGATGGTGTATTATTTTTCTTTTACTAAATGACTATTCAGTTGAGCTTCAGTTTATGCCTTTACCACCATCAGTGTTGTGAGATTGGTTTTAGTTTGTAGAAGACAAACAAATATTAAAGATTGATTTTTGTATTCATATTAGGTTAGTGTAATGGTTTCTTAGATGGTTGTATGATAAAACTAAGTGAATTAGATGAATCTACGCAGAATGTATAATTTTAGTTTAATGATTTATTCAGAGAGCAGAGATGGGAAAGATCAGAAGAAACCACATCCTCTGTCTGAATGCTTGCAACAGAATGAACTGTTAGAGATCTAATACTAGGTATTAGAATAGGTACAATCCACATTGTTTCCATTTGTCCACTTGTTCAAGATACCATGCATATCAGTTCAAATCTAGAACCACATATTTGTGAAGGGAACTTCTTAATTTCACAGCCAGCACAGAGTGAGGAATGTATACATATACAGTTTGAATTAATCACATGGTATAATAAAACATGGTTTAAAGATGAGCAATTTGATTCTAAAAGTAACATTCTAATATGATCTTCAGAATAACTACTTAAAAAATTTATAGTTGGATCAGTTACATTTTCAATCTTAATTGGAAATTCAGTACATGCTTATACGATACATTGATGTTTATCACTGGAAGCAATAGGTTAAGATCATTCTTTATTGTTGTTGACCCTAGGTCAGTCTTGATTGGGTATCCCCATAACTATAGCCAATCTAAACATGACCACTCCAAATTTTTCTTCAGACATAGTATACCCTAAACTACCTAGTGTGTCCTTTTTATTTTGAGACAACAGGAAGTAATTTGAGGGTTAGTTGGCATCTATTTCTGGCAGATCTAGCATCCACATGTAAGTTCCGTTGCTGACTTGAGATTATCATTCTTTCTCTGATTTCCTGAAGGTATTTATCTGTATACTATTACATTTCTGTTTGATCAGTTTAATGATTAAATTAGGTTTACAGCTGAGGTTTGAGAGATGCTGGAGTTAGATTACTATTAGGTTTCATAGCAAATTAAGGTGGTAATATTGAATTATTAATAATTTCTAACATAAGCATTAAACCACAAGATTTGTATGAAGAGCATAATTAATTAGATAAACAGTACTTGAGTTTTGTATTTCTAGAGTTATTGACCCCTAGAAAGATGACTGGCAAAATTGATAGTGGCAAGATTTGAAGAGAGACCTAAATGCCCCTCAAAAATTATGTCTCTTTAAAAAGGATTTGATGACACAGCAAAGCATGTTATGAGATGAAGCTTACTTTGAAAGTATGCAGCTACACATGCATACATAATATTTTGAATGTTTCCTGAAAAGAACACTTCAACAAAGAAAGATTATATGACAAACTTCCTAAGATTTTAGATGCCATGAGAGAAAGATGAGTTAGTTTTGTTGGACATTGTTGGAGAAGGAAGGAAGAGCTGGTTAGTGACAACCCCACTTTGAACACTTTGCAAAGACATAGATTGATTAGTTAATAGATAACAATGACTGTTGCGAAAAAGAACTATTATATGCCATGGAAGAATTGAGATGGCTGGAGGATCAGGGTCATGTAAGTTCAAGCAAACTCGATCCAAGAATGGTGTTACCTTTATCTAACCATGTATGTTAGTGTTTGTACAAATGTACAGTATTTCTCCATCATTATCTCCTCTCCTCTGCTTACAGTTTTTCACATCTGCTGCTATTTTATTTTCCCTTTCAAACTGATTATTTCTCCTCTCCACTAATATTTGCTTCTTCTATCTCTTCCTTTCCTCCTCTCTTTCTTACTAATCCTAATTGATCCTTGAAAACTAGTTGATATTTAAATTTCCTCTCTGGCAATGGGTTCTACTCAAGACATTAGACTGTTTTTTTTCCACACAACATAAAATTTATTCCACTTCTTGATCATCTAAAGCTCAATGTTTCAACAAGAAATATGGATGGGGAGGGAGCCAGTTACTATTTGTTACTATTCCAAATGTCTGCTATAGAATAAACTTTGGTAAATGCACCCAATAACCATATGGTGATGTGGTGATGTCAATCCAAAGCAGTTTGTTAGGTCTGGAAAGCAGACACCCAGGGATAAGGGAATGCTGGCTAAGTTCACTTTGCCTGTCTCCTCCACTTTGTGGTGGCCATCAGACTGTAATAGGCACAATAGTGGAAAGAGTGAATCATGGCAAGCAATGATACATTGCTTACTGTATGATTAACCTACATCATGTTTGAACATGCAGTGCGGACTTCAACTCAATAAAGTCACGATATATCAGGAACAATAAACCACTGGACTGCACCTTGTCCTTCAATCCATGGTCAATCTCAGATTACTCAACTACAATAGTTGCTTTCCACTTTATTTGCTTTAACTGTTGCTCCTCAACTAGGAACTTTAGCAATCTCTCTCCCTATCTAAATATTTAATTTTTAGAACAGATGCAAACTTGCACTAGCACGACGAGAATGTATGCAGATTAGCTCACTTGCCTTGTCCAACAGGTTTATGTATAAACTTTCTTAATACTACCTAAACCTTGACAGCTTAAGATTCATAATGCCATGGAGATGGTAAATAAATTTTTCCTAGGATACAAAGTCCATCTATTGCAGATTGGTCCCAAATGATCTGGTGTGCATCCCTTGCAGCTGTGTGAACTGAATCAATGAAAAACGTTCCCCCCCCCAAAAAAAAAACAAAATGAATATACACTGAACAAATTATGCACACACACATATTTGTTCAATGAATATACACACAGACAAGGCTGTTGAGTGGACAAATGACTGAAAAAGCTACAAAACACTCTGATCCTCAAGTCAGTGTCAGCTTCTGGCTTTCTGATACAAGAAGAGTGCATGTGATTTGTTGAGAAAGATTGTGATAAAAAAATGTTATGGATCAATATGTTCAAAGAAAAAGGTTTTAGCATCTAGAGGATGAAGATATTGGGCTACAATTTCAACAATTTTAAGAAATTTTTCACTTGAATTATTTGTGCATGTAAAAGGCAAGGATATAATGACTGAACTAATTGTCTCTATGATGTGGCATATAGCTGATTTGATTTGAGAAATTAATTCTCTAAAGTGATTTATTGTTTATGCTTTTCGCTTGACCATAGAGATAGGGTCAGTAAAAATTCAGTGGTGGCTTGGGTCATTTTTAAGTCTTTGTTTCTTCACTTGTTAACTGTCAATAGTTGATTAAGAGGATTTTTGAGAAATAGTTTCTGTTTGTAAGGGTTCTTTGTAATTTAGAACTGTACATTAAGAATTTTATTGATTTTTTACAATTTATTTTCTTTGTTATTAAAAAAGCTATATTGCTTTACATGTGTGTATGCACATGTGCATGCATCCATGTGCACACACAGACACACACAATTTAGTTTTCAGACCATATATCAAACATCTAACATTAAGATAGGTGGGTGGCTGGGTGGGAAAATAGAGAAGGGAGACTGTAAGTCTCTAAGAGATTAATAAAGTTTTATTTAGAACTTGAAAATAACGCTTGAAAATATTTTTACTTAGAATAGACAGAATGCTTAGACACATACTTATTAAAATAATATATTCTAAAATTGAGAAGGGTGTTTGTAAGTTTTTAAGATGTTAATGAAAATCTTACATAGAACTAAAAAATAAAGCTTGAAAATTTTAAATTTTGACAATACAACATGTAGATACTTAAATACTACCAGAATATAGATATATGTATATATATATATATATATATATATATATATATATATATATATATATATATGCATATAAATATATATATTTCTGTATGTGTGAATGTATAAGTGTGTGTGCATATAGTCACAAATTTATGTATATCAATATCTTATCATCATCATTTAAACATTCACATTTCCATCCTTGGATGGGGTCAGACTGAATTTTTTGAGGCAGATGCAATTCACCGAGGCCAACCCTTACTCATTTCCAAGCAATATTTCATGAAAGACTGGAAACAAACGATGCTGCATGTGTGATAGTGACACCACTCATTTATAATTATCCCATGATGTCACCACAAGGAGAGATGCGCACACACATATATATATATGATGGCTTTCTTTCAGTCTCTGTCTATCAAATCCACATAGAAGATTTTAGTTGGCTCAGGGCTATAGTAGAAAAGACTTGTCCAAATTGCTATGTAGTTGACTGAACATGAAACCATTCTGGTTGAGAAGAGAATTTTTTAACCACACAGCCATGCTCTGCCTTAGCTGGTTCCTGATACTTTTTTACCCTGATACCACTTACTCCTCTTGCTGCCCAGAGCCATTTTGCTGTAATCTATCTTTCATTTTTAAGACTTCTCCACCCACATTTTACATTGATCACCCTCCTGAGCTGCCATATCTTTCACCATATGTCTCCCTTCTCCTGATCTTCCTTTTGCCCTCTTCTCTCTCATTTTAACCCCACATCCCACATCATGAAACCACCTCCTACACTATTGTACACCAACTCAGATCTTAGTTTTACAGGCTGCATGGTTACTGCTCCACAGCCAATGAATCTGTTAAATCTTGTCAAGACTATTCAACCTATGAAGCATGGAATAGACATTAAATGTTGACAATGATGATGAGATATATATATGTGTATGTGTGTGTGTATATACACTTGCGTCAGAAATTAATTAGCACTTCTCAAATTTCTACATTAAATAGGTTAAATCAATTAACCTATGAGCTGTTCAAAACGTCTTACGCGATGAGAAAACTTAGTATGGTGTGATTTCGGTCCTTGCGAGGCGCTACCTATATCTATTAAACAAAGGAAGATTTGTCTGCATCCGCACTCCAAGTTGTTGCACTGCTATGTCAACATCATAAGGCTGTAGACTCTCAAACTGCTCTGCAAACAAAGTTACGTCATCGTTCTGCGCAACAGTGAACTCGCAACAAAGCAATAGTTCGAGATATGGCCACTAGGTGACAGCACATACCTTGAGTGAAGAGCAAATCAAGGGTGCTAATTAATTTCTGACGGTAGTGTATATACATATATACATATATATATATATATATATATATATATATATATATACGTGTATACACACACACACGTATATAAATAAATGCATATACATATATACCATATATATTCGGCTATAAGTCACACTTTTTCCCCTCTTATGTGTCCATAGCTTACACTGAGTGCATCTTATGGAGTTTCTACCTACACCTTTTCTACAGATCAAGCAGGGCCACCTACCTGAAGGGATTTGTGAGGTGTTCGCCTTCCTACTTACTAGGATTTTGGTTTTTGCAATATTGACTCTAAACCTTGCTTTCACACCTGAAATTTTGCAATATTGATTCTAAACCTTGCTTTCACACCTGAAATTTCTTCTCTAGTTCTGGTACTGATTCCACTATAAGAGCAAGGTCACCAGCATAGAGGAACTCCCAGGAGCAACCTGTCTTGAATTCCTCTATTATTTCCTGGAGGACTATGATGAATAAAAGGGGACCGAGAGCTGATCCTTGGTGAACCCCTACTTCTACCCGGAATTCTTCACTATACTCATTGCTGACCCTTACCTTACTAACAGCATCCCTGTACAGGATCTGTACAGCTCTTATTAACCACTCGTCGATCCCCAGTTTCAGCATTGCCCACCAGATAAGGGATTGGGAGACCCTGTCAGAGGCTTTCTCCAAGTCAACAAAAGCCAAGTACAGAGGTTTATCTTTGGCTAGGTATTTCTCCTGCAGTTGCCTTACCAGAAATATAGCATCAGTGGAGCTTCTACCTGGCACAAAACCAAACTGCATCTCATCTAAGCAAACTCTCTCCCTAATTAGTTGGTCTATGACCTTCTCTGTGACCTAGTTTAATACCCCTGTAGTTATTTCTATCAAACGCATCACTTTTACTTTTGTAGCAGTTGACAATGGTGCTGCTACGCCAGTCATTGGGTATGACTCCTTTGTGAACTACCTGGTTTACAATATGGGTGACTAGGCCATAACCCACACCACCAGATATTTTAAGCATCTCTTCAGTGATTCTTGATAGGCCGGGGGCTTTTCCTAACTTCATATCCTTAATTGCTTTATCTACCAGGGTGTTATATATTCGGGTAGCTGATCCCTTGACTGGGTCAAAATTTGGCAGGCTCTCCTCCTCCCATTCATTCTCTACATTCAGCAGCTCTTCATAATGGCTTCTCCAAGCCTCTTTCTTTGCAGAATCACTAAAAGCAAGTGCACAATCATCCATGTGGACACATTTCTCTCCTATGACATCACAATTTTCTCTCACACACTATCCTGCAATCCTTTGGTCCTCACATCACTGAACATTGGCAAACTTCTTATTTTCTGCTTCTCCCTTGGCTATGTATACCTGTCTCCCAGCTTCCCTTCTGGCTATCTGGTACAGTTCCCTGCTACCCCAATTCTTCCAGACTTTCCAGGCCTGTTTCTTTCCTCTAATGGTTTTGTCTACTATATTAGTCAACCACCACATTACTCTAGGTCACACACATATACACATAGAGTATATATATATTCATGTTCTTCACCTTTCAGTTTTTTATAATCTTTAATTTCAGTTCTTTATTTTCTTCTTTTACCCATTCATCAAGTTGATTATTCTGATTTTAATTTCTTTCTTTTATCTTTTTGATTATCTGTCATCTTCAACCTTTTTGTTTATTTCTCTATTATATTGACTGGATCCATGACTTAATTTTTTTTTCTCAATTTCTAGTTAACTTTAGAGTTTTACTACCATTTTGTACTATCATCTCTTGCTTCAGCAAGAAAGAATATGGAGCCACATTCTTCCATAAATAATTTTCACCATATTAAAAATACCAAACTTTTCTCTGCAGTTCAGATGCATAACATGCATCATCAAAAATATTCGAACCATGATCTTCCTGTCTCTTACTTTCAGACAAAGTGCATCCATAGTTATTTTTGAAAGTAGGTTGTGATTTGAGAACAGCTTGGCTGTTATTTCAAGCAAGTTGAGTGATCATACAGAGACTCTTTCATTGTCTTGTGTTAATAAGTACTGCTAGTCTGTAGCCTGATATCAATCTTCAAATGTCAGTTCCATTATCAAAGGCCATACTGTTTTTTATTCAGAAATTGTGTGATGATTTTAAAATACAACACTTAAAAACCTAACGGTACATATTTTTTCTATCCCTCTGAAGAGATTTTGCCTATTTTAATGATTTTATTAATTACTATTCAATCTATTAGGCCTAATTGAAACAGCTGCAGGAGACCGTGTATGATTTTAGCAGATAATAAATTTTTATTAAATGCTTTATCTCAATTTTCTTACTTTCTCTTGAATGATTATAAACCATAATTTATATATAATCCCATTGTTTTATGAATGTTATTATTCACAACACGTATTGGGTATTAAACCAGTAATTCATTGGATGATAACATTCCTTAATGAGGCTAATTCAACCTCTAATTGAATATATATATGACAACATTATCCAATGTGTTCTTAACTCTTTTAAGATGGTAAAATGTAATTTGAAGATTTGGCTGCTAATTTTAGCAGGGCCAGTGACCATACAGTCTTTCTCCCTCTATTGTAGATTGAAGGGTTGAAATGGCTAAGCAGAAATACAATTAGAATACCTACTCACAGACCATGAGTTCAAATATGCTTCTGGCATTTTGTCGTACTTCAGCATGCATCTGTGAATCAGTGGTTATAGTTTGTTAATTGGGAGAAGAGGAGTCTGCACCTATAAGCTTTATGATCTTCGAAACTCAGTCTATAATATCTATGTGTATATGTAGTAGCAGCACTGTCCCAGATTTATGAGAAGGTCTAATGTGGGTCGCAGAACAAAGGGTTTTTCTTTTCTTGTTAAAATGAATCCAGCAAAGATCTTTTGAGAGAATTTGGTAGGAATCAGTAAAAGATTAATTAGTGAGGCATACAGAAATAAATTAGAGGTAAGGCAAGTGCATCATGTTGGTTTGTGGATGGAGCTTAAGACATTACTGAAACTTTCAAGCAATTTAGAATCAATGAAAGATATTACCATTCTTGTAGCTGAAAGCCTAACCTAAGATATCCTCATTTTTCATGTTTTCTATCTCTTTATTCTCTCTCTCTCTCTCTCTCTTTGGCTGTCTATTTATCAGTCTGTCTATATTGATTTCTTTCTTTCCTCCCCATCCTTCTTCCCCTCTCTTCTCTGCTTCACATTTCTTCTCCCTTTTACTCTTTATACCTTTCTCCTCATCTCTCTCTCTTTTGTCATGTGCATTCTTTTTACCAATAGTTTCCCTTCCTCCCCTCTCACTCATTTTCTTGCTTTCTCTGTTTCTTTAGCTTAATTTCTTTACATCTCTCTTTTCCACCCCTCACCTTACTCTAACCAATTCAACTAACCACAATATCATATGAATAAGAACGCAGTTATTCAAACTTCATTTGAACACTAGAATGCCAAATTGAAATTTAACAAACAGACAAAAAGAAGAAGAAGAAAAAGAAAAAGAAAGAAAATACATGTCATCATTGACTTCCATTTTTGTTTGCTTTCAGTTTGCTTATTTATTTAATTATTCTAATTTGTGACTTCAATTTCATTTACTTACTGTCATGCAATCCAGCTGATAATTGCCAATCAGAGTTTGAAACATTTAGATACATTACATTGTCCAGGTATGTTTAAAACAATGGAGTAATTGAGCAAAAATAAATTTATAGGATAACTGAGTGAAAAAAGATTTGTGATAATTGAGTTGTATAGGGATTTATAGGATGATTGATTAAAATTGCTATATATATCAAATATATCTAGTGAATGGCAGAATTAGTAGAGCAGTGGACAAATTGCCTTGCAGTATTTAGTTACAACTCATGGCATTCTGAGTTCAAATCCTGCCATGTTCAGTTTTGATGTTATCTTTCCAGAGGTTGATACAATAAGTAGCACTGAAGTCCTGGGATTCAGTTTGATCACCTGTACTCACCTCAAAATTTATATCCTTGTGCCTATGTTTGAAATCATCATTTTAGATATGAAGGTGAAGAAATTGTAGAAATGGTTGTTTATCTGCACTATTTAATGTCATTCCTATATGTTCTGTAGAAACTGGATAAAATAAGTTCACATACTTGGAAAAAAATCGAATTAAGTTTATGTTCCCATAGAAACTTGGGATTTTGTGAGTCACTGAGGTAGCCTCTATACTGTTGCTAGACCTATATATAGAAGCCAAATCTCCAAATTTAAAAGAGAAACAGTCTATAATTGGGTCCTTATTGCAATGTACCCAGGCAGAAAGATGAGATTGTCACAGCTGGAATGGTTTTTATCAAAGATCTGCTCAGGCAGAATTCATTTGCCTTTCACCTGAGCTAAATAACATACGACCTTGGACAAATGTGTAACTATAATTGATTTGACTGTGCTAGTCGTCACTACAGACTGTTAAAATAAGTAGCAATCAATTCAATTGACTATAACTCCTCTTTCCTTATAAACTTAATACCGGTTTCAGAAAATATTATTTCAAAAACCATAAAACTTACCTCAAGTACTTCACTATTGTATTTTCCTATTTTTCTTAGGTCAGCTATTCTGCTGCTTATCAGAACTTGTAAGAATTTCTCAGAAAACTATAAAAATACAAATTATTTGATTAATAGCACTTACGCTACATTGACCAAAATTGGTTTGTTTAACTTGTTTATTTCATTTATAGCATTTGGTAAATAATAATGCTGTTAGTTACAGGTTTCCAATAAACCATTCACTGGTTCACTGTATTTCTAAGAGTGAGAGATTGTCTGTGTACATCTTGGACAAAACAGATACCACACTAGTAGTTTTTACTTGAAAGCTCTGTGTTCTTTATTTTCAGCATTCCCAATGATATTTATAACTTTGGTGGACATACAACAGTAAAGGATATAAGGATATACATATGTATACATACATCTGTGTGTGTGTGTGTACATACATATATATAAATATATAAGTGTATATGAGTGTGTATATCATCATCATCCTCATCATCTAATGTCGGCTTTTCATGCTGGCATGGGTTGGACAGTTTGACTGAGGATAGGCAAACCAGGAGGCTGCACCAGGCTCCAATCTGATTCAGCAAGGTTTCTACAGCTGGATGCCCTTCCTAACGCCAACCACTTGGAGAGTGTAGTGGGTGCTTTGTATGAACCACTAGTATGGGCACCAGTCAGGTGGCGCTGGTATCATCCACATCTGAATGGTACTTCTTACATGCCACTAGCACAGGTGCCAGTCAGGCAGCACTGGCAATGACTACACTCATATGGTGCTTTTTACATGCCACTGGCACAGGTGCCAGTCAGGCAGTAATGGCCTCAGCCACAAAAATGATTATATACATGTTAATATCAAACAATGAGAATGAGTGCTAAATATTGCATTGGTAGTTAAATATTCTTTATTTGTGAGTTATCACAACCAAGGCAACCAATGGTTACATATATGTATTCATATATTTATATACATGTATATGTATATACACATGTATATATATATATTTGTATACATGTATGTACATGTATTCATATATTTATATACATGTATATGTATATACACATGTATATATATATATTTGTATACATGTATGTACATGTATTCATATATTTATATACATGTATATGTATATACACACATGTATATATATATATATATATATATATTTATATATATATATATTTGTGTGTACACATAGATATATAGATATGTATAAATATTGTTTGTACCTATGCATGCATACATATATTTATATAAGCTTCAGTGTTTGGTTGTTTGCCTTGGAAACTTCACTATCATTTTTCAAAAAATCCAAAGTCTTCTATACAGATCTGAAATCATCCTAGAATAATACATGAGCAAAAAGGAAAAAAAAAACCCAACTTAGGCGTGAGGTATTCTCTGGGATGAAACACAGGGAGATGGGGAAGAAAGATTGATCACTCTAATAGAGTTGTATGCCCTCTCCTATTCTTTGCTTCACTCTAACTTTCTCTCTCACTCTCTCACACACGCACACACACACACACAACTCACATACTCATCCACGTTCTCACTTATCTGTCTTTGACTTCTGTATATACACATTTTATACTGGAACACTGTACTCATTAAAATTCCTCATTTAAAGATGATATCTTTGCAAAGTTAGTATGCAGTTTTAAATATGATGTAAGGTAGAACATAATTTATTCTTTGTTTCACATTTGAATTTGTGTATATTTATGAAATATTCATGCTCTGTGAATTTAGCTGTAAAGTTTTGTATTTTGGAAAATAAATGAATGTAGTAGTATGACAAACCTAAGACCCCCACCTCCTAGACACTAACATCTATTTAATGGTGGATGCAGCGATGCTGACAACTAGGGAATCTCAACTTCTGTCTATCTTTCTGTGTGCCCTGACAACCAAAGAAAAAATGGAATTGGTGGTTGCATATGAATGTACTTCTCCAGTTGTCACAAGAAATCGTTCACCATTTGTTAGTAATTCCAAGAAGAGTGTTGTTTCACACATTTGCAAAATATGTATTTAAAAATAAGGCTAGACAATACCAAGACAGCAAATTTTTATAATGACTTATCTTTCCACAGTGTGAACGTTTGAAACAGTTAAATTAACAACAAACACGATGGACAGAGACTACAAATACTGCAAATGCATTTGCATGCCCATATATATATATATATATATATATATATATATATATATATCAATTTAAATGCACAACCAAAAGAACTACCAATAGTTTCATGCTATTATGATACTTGAACAGGCATATTTATAAAATGCAACATGTATCTTAAAGCAATGTTTCAAGCTCTGTTTATGTGTTGTAGTTAACGTATAAACAGATTGCTTTAACATATTTTATAAATATACCTGATCAAGTATCATAATCGCATGAGACTTAGTAGCTCTTTTGGTTGTATATTTAAATTGATATTTACGATATATATATATATATATATATATATATCTCATCATCATCATCGTTTAACGTCCGTTCTCCATGCTAGCATGGGTTGGACGGTTCGACCGGGGATCTGGGAAGCCAGAGGCTGCACCAGGCTCCAGTCTTATCTGGCAATGTTTCTACAGCTGGATGCCCTTCCTAACATATATATTTTGACAAGTTATATTTTTCATCTTGTAGGATGTTCGCAAATCATCTTTCTTGGTGGGATTGCCAGTTTGAATTCTGACTAACCAAACACATACACGCACACAAAGAGAAAATAAAATACTAGGGTTCAAGGAACTTAAAGATTAGTTAATAAAATGAATTATGAATATATTATATAAGTTATATATTGTCATCATTTTTATTTGATATCTCTCCACCATGGTCACAAACACATACACCCTCTCCCACACACACACATATATATATATATATATATATATATATATATATATATATATATATATACACACACATATTTATATATGTACACACACACATATATATGGTGGCATATATATTATAATTGATATGTAGATAAATAACATATATTTACATATAAAGAAAAATATACATGAAAATTCTATCATTTATCAAAACATAGCCAAACTGAATATATATTTTGTTTATTTACAGCAAACAAAAGGAAACATAAAAGAGCAAAAACGAAGACCAAAACCAAAAGATGGCACCAAGTTGATTTGTCGTGTTTGCAATGATGTTGCCCTTGGCTATAATTTTGATGCTGTCACTTGTGAGTCTTGTAAAGCTTTTTTCAGGCGGAATGCTCTGAAGAAAAAGGTTAGTTGAAGAACATGGAAACCTGTGTTATATTTTACTCTACTTATTTTGTGTTCTTTCTATCCAGTTCTTTTTGTTTCCCATTTGTGTGTTTTGTTATGTTTACGTTTTTTTTCAGCATGAACCTTTGCGACCATATTTCAATTGTGTGCATTAAATGTTTCTGTATGTGTTTATATGTATGCACTGGTTTGTGTACATATGTGTGCATATTGTGAATATGTTAGTGTGGGCCTGTGATAGTATGAGTCTGTCAGTGTGTGTCTTTGAATAAATAAGATATTTATAGCTGAAAATCCTATATGTATATATATATATACTCATTTCATCTTCTCTTACTTATAATACTTCTTTCTCTCCCTCTCTCTATCTTTCTCTCCCTCCCACTCTCTCCCTCTCTCACACACACATGCTTCCTCTTTAACAATTATCATGCTTTCTTTATCGTCTAAGTAGAACTGGCCTTCTCATTATCCAGGTATAAAGGATTTAAAATCTATATCTCAGTTTATCAACCCCAAATTTATAGATTTTCTTATTCCATATACAGAGAGATATCAGATGACAAATTACTTGGTGCTACAATGTAAGACTAAAGTGAATAAATAAAATGTACAGGACAACATATCTCTACCAGTTTAGATAAAAAATATCCACCTCAGAACAGTGTGGTAAGTAGCTTGCTGACCAACCACATGGTTCTGGGTTCAGTCCCACTGCATGGCACCTTGGGCAAGTGTCTTCCGCTATAGCCTCGGGCCGATCAAAGACTTGTGAGTGGATTTGGTAGACGGAAACTGAAAGAAGCCAGTCGTGTGTATATATATATATATATATATGTATATGTGTGTTTGTGTGTGCGTGTCTGTGTTTGTCCCCCCAACATCGCTTGACAACCAATGGTGGTGTGTTTACGTCCCCGTAACTTAGCGGTTCGACAAAAGAGATTGATAGAATAAGTACTAGGCTTACAAAGAATAAGTCCTGGGATCGATTTACTCGACTAAAGGTGGTGCTCCTGCATGGCCACAGTCAAATGACTGAAACAAGTAAAAGATTAAAAGCCATAAGATTAATACAGTTAAAAAATACTAGCAATTAATTTGTAAACCACAATCAAAATCAAAACCTTATGAGATAGATAAACACACTTAACACACTCCTTTCAAATTCTATCTCTAAGCACATGCATGGCTGTGTAGTAAGAAGTTTGTTTCCCAACTACGTGATTCCGAGTTCCGTCCCACTACATGGCACCTTGGGCAAGTGCTTTTTTTTATAGCCCCAGATCAACCAAAACCTTGTAACTGGATTTGGCAGATTGAACTTGAAAACTCATCATATGTATATATTAATATATTTCTTGTGCACGTCCTCACATTTTTTCTTTCTTTATTCCCTGTTTTTTAATTGTTCGTTTGAATTGACATATATATATATATATATATATATATATACACACACATATTTATATATGTACACACACACATATATATGGTGGCATATATATTATAATTGATATGTAGATAAATAACATATATTTACATATAAAGAAAAATATACATGAAAATTCTATCATTTATCAAAACATAGCCAAACTGAATGTATATTTTGTTTATTTACAGCAAACAAAAGGAAACATAAAAGAGCAAAAACGAAGACCAAAACCAAAAGATGGCACCAAGTTGATTTGTCGTGTTTGCAATGATGTTGCCCTTGGCTATAATTTTGATGCTGTCACTTGTGAGTCTTGTAAAGCTTTTTTCAGGCGGAATGCTCTGAAGAAAAAGGTTAGTTGAAGAACATGGAAACCTGTGTTATATTTTACTCTACTTATTTTGTGTTCTTTCTATCCAGTTCTTTTTGTTTCCCATTTGTGTGTTTTGTTATGTTTACGTTTTTTTTCAGCATGAACCTTTGCGACCATATTTCAATTGTGTGCATTAAATGTTTCTGTATGTGTTTATATGTATGCACTGGTTTGTGTACATATGTGTGCATATTGTGAATATGTTAGTGTGGGCCTGTGATAGTATGAGTCTGTCAGTGTGTGTCTTTGAATAATAAGATATTTATAGCTGAAAATCCTATATGTATATATATATATACTCATTTCATCTTCTCTTACTTATAATACTTCTTTCTCTCCCTCTCTCTATCTTTCTCTCCCTCCCACTCTCTCCCTCTCTCACACACACATGCTTCCTCTTTAACAATTATCATGCTTTCTTTATCGTCTAAGTAGAACTGGCCTTCTCATTATCCAGGTATAAAGGATTTAAAATCTATATCTCAGTTTATCAACCCCAAATTTATAGATTTTCTTATTCCATATACAGAGAGATATCAGATGACAAATTACTTGGTGCTACAATGTAAGACTAAAGTGAATAAATAAAATGTACAGGACAACATATCTCTACCAGTTTAGATAAAAAATATCCACCTCAGAACAGTGTGGTAAGTAGCTTGCTGACCAACCACATGGTTCTGGGTTCAGTCCCACTGCATGGCACCTTGGGCAAGTGTCTTCCGCTATAGCCTCGGGCCGATCAAAGACTTGTGAGTGGATTTGGTAGACGGAAACTGAAAGAAGCCAGTCGTGTGTATATATATATATATATATATATGTATATGTGTGTTTGTGTGTGCGTGTCTGTGTTTGTCCCCCCAACATCGCTTGACAACCAATGGTGGTGTGTTTACGTCCCCGTAACTTAGCGGTTCGACAAAAGAGATTGATAGAATAAGTACTAGGCTTACAAAGAATAAGTCCTGGGATCGATTTACTCGACTAAAGGTGGTGCTCCTGCATGGCCACAGTCAAATGACTGAAACAAGTAAAAGATTAAAAGCCATAAGATTAATACAGTTAAAAAATACTAGCAATTAATTTGTAAACCACAATCAAAATCAAAACCTTATGAGATAGATAAACACACTTAACACACTCCTTTCAAATTCTATCTCTAAGCACATGCATGGCTGTGTAGTAAGAAGTTTGTTTCCCAACTACGTGATTCCGAGTTCCATCCCACTACATGGCACCTTGGGCAAGTGCTTTTTTTTATAGCCCCAGATCAACCAAAACCTTGTAACTGGATTTGGCAGATTGAACTTGAAAACTCATCATATGTATATATTAATATATTTCTTGTGCACGTCCTCACATTTTTTCTTTCTTTATTCCCTGTTTTTTAATTGTTCGTTTGAATTGACATATATATATATATATATATATATGTTGTGCATGAGAAGACCCAGCAAGCCAAGTGAGACCATAACCTGTGGCTTATGCCAGGGATGTAACCAGCCCACTTATGCATATCTATCCTTCATTGGACACTAAACTCTGCTTGTGAAGACCTGTTGAGGCAAGTGAAATCGAAATTAAATTCAATGACTGGCATCTGTGCTAGTGGAGCACTAAGAGCACCATCTGAGTATGATCGTTGTCGGAGCTGCTGACTGGCTTCCGTGCCGGTGGCACATAAAAAGCACCATTTGAGCATGATCGTTACCAGTGGCACCTTGAAAATACATTCAAGCAAGGTCGTTGCCAGTGCTGCTGGACTGGCTCCTGTGCAGGTGGCACGTAAAAAAACACCATTTGAGCTTGACCATTGCCAGTACTGCTTGATTGGCTCTTGTGCCGGTGGCATGTAAAAGCACCCACTACACTCTCAGCGTGATTGGTGTTAGGAAGGGCATCCAGCTGTAGAAGCTCTGCCAGATCAGATTGGAGCCTGGTGCAACCATCTGGTTCACCAGTACTCAGTCAAATCGTCCAACCCATGCCAGCATGGAAAGCAGACGTTAAACGATGATGATGATGATATATATATATATATATATATATACACACACCCACACTCACACACACACACACACACCACACACACACACACACACACACACACACACACACACACACACAAGTATGTGTGTCCCCCACCACTGCTTGGTAACTGGTGTCAGTTTATGTCCCTGTAACTTAGTGGTTTGTCAAAAGAGATCAATAGAATAAGTACCAGGCTTTAAAAAATTACTGAGGTCAATTTGTTCAACTAAAAACTCTTCAGAGCACTGCCCCAGCATGTCCACAAGCAAAAGGTAAATGATAACAACTGCAAAAAATCCTGCCACAACTCTTTAAGCAATGTGAATATGGAAGCTAAAGGCTTAACTATTAAACTGATATTAGATGATTCTTTCAGGCTTAATAAATCATACTTTACTACAGAAGACCTTAATAGTACATTTTGCATCTCTGTTTTGAGAAGCTAGCATCAGTGAAACTTTGAAGTAGTCACTATTGATAATAAAAATTATTAACGACAAATATTATTTCAACTCTGCATTTAATATTGAGCCTTCATCCAGTGTATATTTAGTGTATACAAACTATAAAGCAAGTAATTATGACAATACAGACACCCACATTAAACAATTAGTAGAAAAAATAGTAGATACTACTTACTCATACTCACTTATAAGTGATGGTTGTGGTTTACATATATTTGTGCATGTGTATATGTGTGTGCCAGGAATTTTAGAGTGTTGGAAAAAGTACCTTTCAGTATATGGTTGTATCAATTTATATTCTCATTTCAAATTCTGCCAGGGTCTGCTATGCCTTCCATCCTGAGGTTGACCATATAATTACACCCAAGTACTGGGATAAATGTTATTGATTGTACAACTCCAGCATGGCCACAGTCTAATGACTGAAACAAATGAAAGATAAAAGATTACTACAGAATTTTTGCCAAAGTCAGAAATCATTATCATCTGCACAGTGAAATGGCCAAGTGGACATGACGTTTTAAGTTCAAATCCTCTGTAGGCATTTTGTTGTGCATTTGATAAGAACATGTAATTCTATATTTCTTAGTCTCCTATTACCAGGCATGAAATCATCTAGTAATGTTACGTATTTAGTTGGTTGTTGTCTGTTTTGAAGCAGAATTATTCAATTTTGCATTATGAAACTGGAGATAAGCACCAGTTCTTAAATCACTCCCTGGGGCTCTTACAGCATTTATATTCTTATTATCATCTTATTTATTTACTTATGACGAGTGTTCACAACTACTGTATATTTTCATAGGTAAAAAAAGTTTGCTTTTATCCTAAGAAACCTAACTACAGTTAAAAAGTGTGCCTGAAGGGAAGTAATAGATGTTATTCTTGCAATTCTGCCTAAGCAAATCCAAGAAATCTAATCTGTAGTAACTTTCCAATAACAACAACAGCAACAGTAATTCTTCATTGCCCAATGGCAGTTGATGGGGGATATTACAAAGCTGCAAAACTGTAATGTTTTACAGAGAGTGTGGGAAACAGGCAAGGAAAGAAAAAAAGAAAACAATGAAATAACATGTGTGGGCAAATACATCTGTGCCAAAAGGGAAACATCCATATTGGGCAAATCCCAAAAAGAAAAAAAAAACAGATTTCAGTTTATTCTGAATACCAAGATCAAATGTCCTCTTTCTCAGTTGTAGGCTGTGGCCTACATTTGCATATCTAGAGCAGTCCCTTAGTCATGGAAAATTCACCATTTTTACTTCAACAAATTTTCTAGGCGCAGCGTGGCTGTGTCGTAAGAAGCTTGCTTCCCAACCTCATGGTGCCAGGTTTAGTTCCACTCTGTGGCACCTTGGGCAAGTGTCTTCTACTATAGCCTCAGGCTGACCAAAGCCTTGTGACTGGATTTGGTAGACAGAAACTGAAAGAAGCCCGTTTTATATATATATATATATATATATATATATATATATATATATATATATATATTTTGTGTGTCTGTGCTTGTCCCCCCCAACATTGCTTGACAACCAATGTTGGTGTGTTTACATCTCTGTAACTTAGCAGTTTGGCAAAAGAGACCAATAGAAAGAATAAGTCCTGGGGGTGACTACAGGTGGTGCTCCAGCATGGCTGCAGTCAAATGACTGAAACAAGTAAATATAAAAATAAATGATATAGCATTTCTCTTATCATACAGTACTTGAAAAAATTGACGAGAGCTTGGCCAGAGGAAATACTTTATTCTTAGTCTTCTCAGTAATAGTCATCACTAAGTCTTTTTCACCATAGCCAGCATACAGAGTAAAGCTACATGCCCTTCAGTGTAAAAAAACAATAGGACTATAATTGGTATTTTCTTTGCCAGTTGTTATCTCCATAACTGTAATCCATTGTTGATTGACTTTGTTTTGCAGGTGTTTAACTGTACATTTGATGGTAACTGTAGATTAGACCCACATACTCGAAAATTCTGCTCAAGTTGTCGTTTAAAGAAATGTTTTGCTGTTGGTATGAAAAAGGACTGGATATTAAGTGAGTAACATTACCTGTTAGTTTCCCTTTTCTAGAGCGATTGACTCTTGAATATATACATCCTTTCTTGAGACATGTCAAAATGAGTTTCTAAAGTTGATAAAATGACTATTTGAAGATTATTTTTGGCTTTTTGTATCCTCTTTAACTACCTTTGAACAAATGGTTCTAATGAAAAGCTATAGTTCTGCCAATTGTTTCATTAACTTCCAGTGCTAAGTACATATCCTCATATAGGCTTCCAGGGAAAGTGTACTCCTCAAAGTATATAGAAATTGCTATGATAACTGGGATTCAATGTCTCTGTTGCATCTTCAGTAAAATAAAGTTAACAAATAAAGAACATAGATTTGGTTAGCTTTTCTTGCATTTCTACATTAGAATTGTTTTGAAATCATGAGTAAACTCAGTTTAAAAAAAAAAAAAACGAATAAGCATTATACTGCCAGAAAAAACATATATCAACCTTTAGTCATAGCATAATTGTTGTTTTTATTCATTTATATATATATCTGGTTCAAATTGTATCAGGGGTAATGTAAATTGCCTTAGGGGGAATCTCAGTGGCTCATAAAATATATATGCTAGTAATGGAGTATCTGACAACCATCTAAGAGATTAGCAGTTCATATCTTTTTATTGATACTATGTTCTGTCTTTGGGGAAAATGACTGAATCCACTAAATTGGAAACAGGTTCTACAGTTCTATCATTGTTGTCAGTTCCATAGTAGTGTTGTCTTCAGCCCAACCTCTGAGTCTTGAGAAGCTACTTTAATATTTGGCCTCATTGAAGAGTCTCCCATTTATTTCAGGCTGCCTTTTATTATATGTAGAATCTATTTCTGATTAAAGATATCATGTGATAATGTGTGCATAGCAGTCTAACCCCTGAGTAAACTCACCATACATCAAGCGTCTACTAAATCTTCCATGATGACATAATATTTTCATGACCATTTTGAGTCAATTCACTTGTTTGTGTTTCACTTCCCTACCCTTTTTTTTTATAATTAAACTGGTCCTTTGTCTTGTCAAAGTAAATATTTCTATTATTTTTTTCTTTCTTACAGATGAAGAACAGCTTGCAAAACGGAGACAAAGACTTAGTTCATCACAACAAAGTAATACCCCATTAAATAATAATAATAACTCATCACCATCTCCATCAGCATCCAGTATCAGCTCATTTGAATATATGCAGCCACCATATGAAGACGCTGAGCCCGCGCTCGACGTCCCAAACTTAAAAACCTGGGTCTATCCTGCAGACAAATATCCAGTCAGCCATCACCTGTTTTGGAATACCTTAGAAGTGTCGGAATCAACTTCACAAACAATTACATATATTCGCATGGTCGTCCAAGAACATGAAAACACATTTAATGAAAACTACCCCAGTGGGGCTTTTGTAATACCTAAAAACACTAAGGAATTTTTTGTCCTTAGTAATGTGTTCATATGTAGACTTATCAATTTCATGAAATACATTCCAGACTTTCAAAAGCTGCCCAAAGAAGATCGTATATCCATTTTCAGAGTAATTATAATTTTTTCTCATTTATATTTTGTTTATCGAGATGTTTTTTTTATATTTGCCTGATTGTTTGCTTTCTGTTATTTCATTGAGAGATTTAAATCTCTTTGTATCATTATAATCATCATTATCATCACCATAAATATCATCATTACTATTATTGTCTGCAGTTTTGTATTTGCTGTTAGTTCTTGTTAGTACTTGAAAATCTACCCATCTATGATACTGGCATAAGATGACGGAGGTAAGTCATAACAGCAGTATGTATTGAGAAATGTGCAAATGGACTTGATAGATTACTGGGTGATATCTTAGAGATATCACATTATTGTTGGTGATACAGCATTCTGTTGCAGCTATATGACGTGTGTTTGCGACTAAGTGACATATGAGGATGATTCATTCCCAAACTGAAATAAGTTCCCAGCCTCTGTAACATGAATGCTTATGTGGACCACCCCTAACAAAAGTCTGAGCTTCCTTCGACAACTACATAAAAAGTATTAAGAAAAAAAATGTTATTTAGATATACTTTTATTTTAGTTGTTTACACTATTTTACGCTTGTTTATACTCTTATACAAAATTCACAAATTTCTTAATTTAAATTATGAATAATATTCCTTTTGATAATATCAATATGATTACAAAACTTCTTTGTAGAAGATAGTTTCTGTTAGGTCGACACTAATTTTCAAATTACTGGAGTCTTCTGTATAACACTGTATGAATTTTCTAGTCAGAGTTATTTAGATGGGTTGCCTTCATTCCCATTATAGAATCCATGTCTTTTCCATGTAATTAATGTTGAACTCTGTTCATTAACCCATTGACTTTGTCTGCAATATGTAACTTCCTAGATGGACCACTTTTATTTATGTCTCATTATGATATAGATAAGTTATTTAGCTTCTAAATGTGCTTGCAATCTAAGGCCAATAGGAATAATGCCTGTCTCTATAAAGAAGTGGAGAGGAGGTTTAATTATAGCTCCTATGAGAACACACAGCAACAATATTTATCAAGTGCTCTGCTATACTCTATCAGATTTTGTTAATGGTTACTACTGTCTTGGATGAATTTCTTTTGCTTCACTTGCATAGTCCATATTTCTTCTGTAATAATGAGGGAAGATCTCTTTTCAAACACAATTGAGTTTGTTTGCTTGCTTTTACTGTAGCTGAGAAGTTTTGTCTCTTTATAATAAAAAGCAGGTATAGCTAGAAAAAACAGTTACTAAATAAAGATTTCAATAAATATGCAATTTCCAAAATTTCAGTTAATCTAAATATCTAACCTATTACCATATTATGCATATTTTGCTTGCATGAGTGTCATTTAAATTCATTAGGATTCAGCCCACATTCATAACTTGTTTACCTTCTTGTGACATATGTATATATGTATGTACATACATACATATGTATGTATAGCGAGCACAGGTAATATATACAAGTTCATCTTGATTTTTTTTTTAAACCATCCCTCATGCATCTGTAATCAGCTTTTCAATGTGAAAAACCTCAAGAGGCTGCATAAAAGTTAGTATGGAATTACGTTTCGAAAATCTACTGAGGAAAGATTCTTTCAGCAATATTGCAGTAAATAATTAAGGTTATGGAGTATATGACTAAACATCTCTCAGTATTTAATTCTATTTGTGGCTGTTTGTATTTCATAGATGTTTTTACAATCATTCTTCATACAAATATATCTGACTCAATCTTTTTTTTGATTGATCATAAAGGTACCTGCATATCTGAAAGAATGAAATTCTGTTAATCATTAGCATGCTTGAGAGCAAAATTGCAAACAAGCTGTCAGATAAATATTCAGATTGCTAGAGATTAGAGTAAGCTTTGACAAATAAGAAAAAAAATAAATTCAAAAGAAACTGGTGATGATCTACAATACCAGAGAGAGAGAGAGAGAACTGACAAAATTGCTAAAGAAAATACAAAATGGTGAAGGTGGGGTCTGCTCAAAACATCAAAATTCACTGTACACACAAACACACCTTTTCTATGAATTTAAAGTTTTTTTTATTATTATTATGAAGATGTCTATGTTTTATAGAATATATTGAGAAAGTTTGATTGAAATATTTATTATAGAAAAAAAGCATATTCATTAAAATATATTTAGTCCTACTATATAAAGTACTTTTCATTAAAACCCAAGTTTAACAAAGAAACTTCTAAGGAGCTGAAATATTTATATAAGATTTCTTTAAGGAATCCATATAAGGAATTATAACCATGGCATCATTTGACACCTTGGTTTTCTACTCAAACTTGTTTCTTCATAAAATTTCGGCAGCTATACCCCTCAACAGCAAGTCTAAATATATTTCAATGAATGGAGTCTATTTGATAAATATGTATCTTTGTGTTTGGTAGGTAATACTTTCTGTGTGTTCTGGAAAAATTGATTTTAATATTTCAGATGTGGCATGACTCCAAGCAAGTCAGGTTATAAACAAATGTCTACTGTAGTGCATATATCTAAAATGTTAAGATAATTTGAAAGGTGACATTTCTATAATTCTTATATCTAATATTCTTTCTGTTGTTATCTAACATGGGAAAGAACATGATTATCAATGCAAGGAGAAATTCATAGAATATAAATTTGTTTTCAGTAATGAAAATGAATTACCAGAGGATATGAGAAATTGCATATTTTAGAAGTATATGTACTTTTTCAACGATTCAATGCTCTTTGTTATACTACATCTAAAACATTGTTCTGCTACTGTCTCAATATGTAACAAAATCAAAGACATAATTTATTTTACAGACAACATTTATATTATTCGTAAGACAATTGACTGATAAATTATGGAACAAAATTGGAGAGAAAAATTTATTTATATGACCTATAACAGTATTCAGTAATGACCTAAGTATGTAGCTCTTAACATTGGAGTAAAACACATTTACATTATGTGTAAGACGATTGATAAATTGTGGAACGAATCAAAGGTATAATGCATTATTTATATTATTCATAAAACAATTGATGGGGAAATAAATATTTTCCATTAAGTGTCATATTTTTAGAATTCACAGCTTGGTAGCCAGTTACTCCCTTTGTTCACTGGGATTGGGGCTCTAACTTCAGTCATATTCATTTTTCTCTGATATGAAAAGAAGGATGTTATACACTGCATTAAGATTTGTTGAAGTATCGACAACATAGTTGAATTGTAACAGAATAATACAGATAGCTCGTACCTTCAGTTTCATTTTATAGGTGAGAATGCTTTAAGCATTTACTATATACATTATTCTTTCAACATATTTTTCAATAATTTTCATAACATAGTCACAATAGAAAGTCAGAGACGTGAACCAATATTTTCTCATGGACAGTTGCATGTAGCTCTTTTACTTCTTGACATGAAGATAAAAATATGAACTATCAAGTTAGAAGAGTTGACAAGTGTACTACAAAGAGTATAGTTTTTAAAGATATGCTCTCCAAAGACTTCAACTTAAGTACTATTATAAGGATTTTATGCAATCTCAAGAATCAGACACTTCAGGGGAAAAATGCAACTTCAAGAAAAACTACATATTTGATAGTTCTTTGTAAACTTCCAACAATCTTATTGGTTTCAAAATAACTGTGGAATTTCTATGGGTGCTGCTTGTATAGATTAATGGTGCCTCAAAAATTAAGTATAGCTCTTGGTTTTTAAAAAATTCTTCTATTCTGAGCAATTTGATAATTTGTTATATTTGTCAGCAGTCTTTCTATAATAGAATTAATGTATGTTCAAAAATTTGCTGCTAATGTGCTGCTGCTACTGCAACTACTACTACTACTACTGATGTGTATCAAGTAGATGATTAATTAACAGTGAGATAAAATTGTTGCTATTTTACTACTATTTCTACTTATACAGATCCTGAAATCTATTTTCCTTAGTCTTATGTTATTACCATTCTCTAGCATTTAGATATCCCTCACACTGAACTTTTTTTACATTCTAGAAGTTTTTATTTTCCTAAAAATTACAAAAATCAGATGTATTTTTTTTAGTAACCATTTTAAGGCCATTTTCCCTGCTGAATTAGGGGTTAACGTCACAGCTTCATTAGAAAGGCTATTTTCGTTTTGAAGTACGCTCGTCATCGTTCCTTTTTTAAGGTAGTTCTCTTTCTAAGTACTTCCTCAGCTAAACCTTTCAGTCACCTCTTGTGACATGTAAGTTTTAGAATAATGTATTCAGTCTAAAACCAGAATGCACACAGTACAACCATGATCACACAGGATTCAATTGTGACAATGGAAGCCGTAATAAATTATAATATTAACTAGCTGGCCCCGTGCCATCAAAATTGATGGCTAATTGTAGTATTTTATATATAAATAAGGACAAGAGATAGAATATGGAAGGTATTTCAAATTAATACACTTCTCAATATTATCTAGTAATTGTATTTTGAGATGTGACATCAATCATCGTTTGTTACTGAAAGAATGCTGGTTCATACATACAAACATTCACATACCTTGTACTCACACAGAGTTGAAATGCTGTTTGATTTTTGTTTTCACTGTAGAATTTCCATCATCCCATTACCAGTTTGCCATCACCCCTTCCTTTCTCATTCATATGTTGTGATGGAGAAAAATACAAGAGTATTATTATAGTTGATAATGCTTTCTACTATAGGTGCAAGGCTTAAAATTTGTGGGGAATTTGAACTCAGAATGTAAAGACAAACAAAACACTGCTAAGCATTTTGTCCAGTGTGCTAACAATTCTGTCAGCTTGCATTTTGGCATAGCAGTTTTAAATGGAAGGGGTTTGTTGATTACATTGGTCCCAGTACTTGAGTGACTCTTTACTCTACCAATTCCAGAATGATGAAAGGTAAAATTGACCTCAGCAGCATTTGAACTTAGAACATAGTAAACTGGGAGAAATATTACTTGGTATTTTTCGTTTTAAAGATGATCAAATGACCCTGTTTGCTCTCTACATTAATAAGGATGATAATAATAATAGTCTCTTATATTTTCCACAAGGGTGAGGATAGGGGTCATTACAAAGGCAGGGATTCCTTCTATTGACACAGGACAGCAACATTTTTAGAAGAATGCATATATCTGACTAAATCAACCACAATACATAGCTAACACTATTTTATTGATTCAATACAAAGTAAGTGTAATTTGATAAAGATCTCTAATTTATGCACAAGACAACAAGATGATGGGGAAGGAGTAGTCAATTAAATCAACATTGGTATTTAACTGGTGTTTTATCAGCCATTAAAGTGGGGAAGCTTGATAATTAGACTCAAAACATAAAGATTTAACTTTTAGTTAGTATGAAACATTTAGCATTCAGCATTTAGTCTGATGTTCTATCATTTTTACCATCCACTGATTTCTCCTACAATTTAATTATAATATCAATTCTCAGAACAAGTTTTGTCTTGTACCAACTTCAATTTATTATTAACTATTTATTTACATTAATTACCTTCTCTTTGCTTCTCAGTACTACAATAAAATAACTTAACCAGACTGTAAGTTAACCATATTCTGTAGCTAATTATAATAGAAGTATTTTATGTAACCATTAATTTATAAAATTCACATTTTGGAATTTTTACCTATTGTAATTATTGCTGTTGAGTCTTTGGTCAAGATCAGCTGTGATTAACTGTATTCCAGCCAGTAGGGTGTAGTATGAGGGAGATTTGACTACTATTTCTTGCAGGTCAAACAACCACATAAATGCTCTTCTGTTAGCTTGTCACTGGTTTCATTGTTGTTGCACTTGATATAATTTTTTTTTTTTGTGTTAGTCTACAATTGTTATTCAAAAATCTTTATCCTTTTTGAAAACTAATAAGACGGCGAGCTGGCAGAACTGTTCACATGCCAGGAAGAATGCTTAGCAGCATTTTGCCTGTCTTTATGTTTTGAGTTCAAATTCTGTTGAGTTTGACTTTGCCTTTCATCCTTTCAGAGTCAAAGTATCGGTTGAATGCTAGGTCAGTATAATTGACTTCCCCACCCCTCAAAATTGTTGGCCTTGTGCCAAAATAAATAAAGGACTATTATTGAGAACTTATGATGATCATTATTGTGACAGGTGCCATAGAACAAGAAGCAAGCTACCCCTGAGCCAAGTCTACAATTGAATGTTGATTACTGGTTGAAACAAATCGTTTTTCATTTTTTCAAATAATGTATTTTAAAAATGCTTAGGCAATATAAGGCAGAGGCATAGTTGTAGAGATAAGAAATCTACTTCAGAAGAGATAAGAAATCTACTGTGGATCCAGGTTCAATCCCACTGGACAATAATATACTACTATAAAGCATTGGATAAAATGCATTGCAGTATTTATTCTGGATCTATACATTATGAATTAAAATCCCACTGAAGTCACCTTTACTGTCCATCCTTTCAGGGTCGGTTAAGTACCAGTGAAGTACTAAAGTTAGTTTTGCCAACTAACCGTTTCTCTCAAAATTGCAGGCCTTGTCCCTTAACCTAACTGGATCATTAGAGCATTGAAAAAATTGCCATGTGATGTTCATTCTAGCCTTTTATGTTCTGAGTTCAAATCCTATCAAGGTTAACTTTGTCTTTTAGTCTTCTGAGGGTCAATAAAATAAAGTACCAGTCAAGAACTAGGGTCACTGATATTGACGGACTCCTTCTTTCAAATTTTTTGGCCTTGTGTCTAAAACAGAAATTATTATTATTAATATTATTCTATGTTTTACATTTGTACAAGTTGGCTCCAAGTCTCTCCCAGAGACCTCAAGAGACAACAAGTTGGAAGTTCATGTTGGTGCCATATATTTGGATTTGTGCTTACTGTTGTAGTAGTGAATGTTTAAGAAACCATAAGAAAATTATGTTTGTTTTGAAACTTGATATTACATAGAAAGAATTTTGTGTAGGATATGAGCAGTTCCCATGAGCACTATCATTTGAATTTCTGCCATTTTTGAGTTTCCTGGTATCTGATTTAGGTAGCAATCAGCCCCTTTTGCTATCATTCCCAGGGCACCTATGACAACAGGTATTGTTTTAGTCTTCAGGTTCCACATTTTACTGATTTCTATTTCAAGATCTTTATATTTGCTCAGTTTTTGGTAGGTCTTCACAGATACGTTTATATCGATTGGGACAATCATATCAATGAGAAAGCATGATTTTTATCTGAAGTTTATTATTATTATTATTATTATTATTATTATTATTATTATTGCTGCTTCTGCTGCACTTGTTCACATTTAAAAATTCCATCCTCTATTAACTTATCAGATATTATCAAAAACCCAATCATGAAGAACTACTTAAGACTTAATAATTCCCCAAGATTGCAATTGTGTGTCACAAATTTTGCCTGGAAGTTACTTAATGTTGAATCCCTATTTGATCATAGTGAGTGCTTGTATAACAATTGACACTACCTTTTATTTTTGATGTTTCATATTGTTTTGATCTTGGTCACTAGTTCATATTTTCTAATCTTCTTTACTTCCTTTGTAAGAAGATTTACATTGTTTGGGAACACTACATGTATGTGCTTTCGCTTTCAAATTTTCTTACGCTTTAGCTTGCTTTGCTTCTGACAGTCTTTCAAGATGTTAATAGGTTCTTGCAACTGGAAGTTTTTCTTTATCCTCTTTTGTGGGTCACTCTGTTCAGTTCATTGTTTGTCGTGGCTGAATAAAAGATGTGATGATTACAACTAAAATACCTCTTCTCTTTTTGCTACTCAACAGATTTCATTAATTTTCATTACATTTTCATATTCTATCTTCTAAATAATGCTTGCGTACAGTTGTACATGTTATGCAACCAATGCAAGAATGAAATCTAAATACATAAAAATGTATTCAGTTTTTTTAGACTAGCCTGTAGTTTGCAGAAAGCTGAGGGTGATAAATAACCTAGCCGAGTCCAAGAATAAAATTAAGCAAATTCTTGCTTTCATTAGATAAGATGATTCTGGCATTTAGATCTGAAATAGTATGAATTATGATATTTGAAAATACAACAAATATTGTATCTTGGTAAAGTTGTATTTGCTAATAATTTGTTTGTATTTAATAACTGAAAATAAATGTTAGTTATTATTGTTTAACCCAACATTAGTTCTGATTAGCTATGACCATCCTGTTTTTCTCTTTCTACCTCTAAAACTATGTGATCCAATGCAAATGTCTTTTCTTAAAACCATATATGATTTAACAGAACTTGGCTGCTATTTCCCACATATCAAGTAACCATGTAGAGGCTTCTGTGTTAGCTTGTAAATGTTTAAAGGTTGTGACAGCTGACACCTCTCAACTTATATTTCCACCATTCTCTGATGTAAGCTAAAGACAAAAATTCTCTTTCCATTCCATTGTGCCATGCTGCCATTTTTTCCCTGAAAATGTAACTCCAGTTACCTATTCAGAGATAGATAGTACCTATATTTCTACACTGAAGAAGACAGACCTATAAATATATGATCACTAAAAGAACAGAGGAATTAATTGAAGTTCAGTGAAAATAGATTGAGTAGTAAATTATATAAATTCTTGAAAATCAGCATTTGAATTTCCTGAAAGGCATTTGTGATACAACTAATTGTAAGACACATTTTTCAATGATACAACAATCATCATCATCATCATCATCATTTAGTGTCCGCTTTCCATGCTAGCATGGGTTGGATGGTTCAACTGGGGCCTGGGAAGCCAGAAGGCTGCACCAGGCCCAGTCTGATCTGGCAATGTTTCTACGGCTGGATGCCCTTCCTAACGCCAACCACTCCGTGAGTGTAGTGGGTGCTTTTTACGTGCCACCGGGACAGGTGCCAGACGAGGTTGGCAAACGGTCACGGTCGGATGGTGCTTTTTACGTGCCACCAGCACGGGCAATGCTAATAATAATGGCATTAGCCAATGGTTATTAGGAAAAGGGATTTTTCCAAAATGCAATATTTAATTGAAATTTCTATTTTATGTAATAAGCTATTTTTTAAAATCTCTTCTTTTATTTCTTTTTGCAGGGCAGCATCCGTGAAGTATCTTTAATCCGAGCATCAATGGCATATTCATATATTGAAAACATGTGGGTATTCAAAGACTGCAATGGAGAGAAGAGTTACCTGGACACAAATATCTTAAAGGCAACACTTGGTGATTGTTTGTACTCAAAGCTTGCACAGTTCATTCGCAGCTTCAAAATCGCCACAAACGACGACAAAGTTATCATGATTCTCTTACTCCTTATTGAGTTCTTTGACCAGGACAAGTCAAGTTTATTGAGTAGTGAGGTCGTAGTAGCTGCTCAGGAAAAATACACATCCTGGCTCAAAACATACATTGAGTGTAAATATAATGATGAAATCGGCAAAGTACTTTTCCCACGGGTTCTCGTCAAACTGATGGACGTACGAGAAATCGGTGAAATCTGTAATGAAGCAACCCAAAACTTTCTGCTACAAGGCATTGATCCTTTAACTGCAGAAGTACTTGACCTCAAACTAATGGTGGACAAAATTGGAAACTCGCCTTGAGAGTTTTCAGTAACCATTGCAACAAAAATTATTAAAAAATAAAAATAAAAAAAACAAACAAGAACAGCAACAACAGTAACACCAACTAGTAGCGAAAGCGAATGAATGACCCTTAGCAAAGAGCCAATACTGTTTGTGTTTGTTTTTTCATTTTTCTCCCCTTGTCCCCCTCCCCTCCAGATATGAACAAAAACAACAGCAACATGACAAAAGATATGAAAAGAAAAAAGAAATGAAACAAAAAGAAAACAGAAAAAATAACAAATATTATTATTATCATTATTATTGATGCATTTTGTAATATGTGTGTATATATGTGTGTGTATATATATATATGTATATATATATATATATATATATAGACACACACACACACACACTTTTTGTTACCATTCTATTTTTCTTCCAGTGAAAGAGAGAGGAATTCCCTCCATAACACTTTCCTCTATCACCACCACCACTACCACTATACTTTGTGTGCATATTATGGGCAAAGTTTAAGAAATTAAAATCAGGGGAGAGAGAGAGAGAGAGAGAAGAGGAAGTTTGGGTTCAAGGAGGATAAGGAGGAGGAACTGATAAAAGTAATTGGGCAAAACCGTGATTTGAGAAGAAAATATGATGGTGAGTGAATGAAGTAATAATGAAGATAGGATGAGAGAGAGAGAGAGAGAGAGAGGCAGGTAGACTTTTACCATTACTCACACATGCTTAGGTACCTACAAATCATCCATATTTGATAGCCACAAACTCCATCCAGTGTTTCTAGAAGCTTCTAACATGTTGGTTCAGGTATTGTGCAGTTGTTTGTCATTACTACATAACTGTGTTCAACGACTGTGACCATTTGCTATTGATAATTGTTGTAACTGTTTTATTGGTGTTGTTGTTTGTGTTGCAATTAGAGGAAATGACTCAGCACTACTCATACATGATTAAACATAACAGAAAAATAGAAAAAAAAATAACAAACACATAACACATGGGTATGTACTTTCACAAACCCATGTACACAATTGTAGTCGCAAATCAGCATCACAATAGCAGCCACACAACAGGCGACCAACATGAGTTACAAAGCAATCCCACCACAACGACACACAACATGGTAACAGAAATATCAGCCCATTTATCTCAACATCAACAAGGATATCATGTAATAAAAACAACATGTAACCTCCTGATGATAGCAACACACAAAAGGAATAACACATAAGCAACAACAACACGTAACACCATCATGACAACAACAGAAACATCAACACTATTTTGTACAACAAAATTGCAACAACACACTATCAATGCATGAGTAATGGAAAACAACAAAGTAGAATATAAAAGCAACAAGAACAATGCATAATATAGCAGCTTGTGACCTTTCACATGTTTGCTCAACTTGCTAGAAACTGCAGTCAGACTTCTACCAAATTACTCATTGCTGTCTTTATAAAAGTATAAACACAGTGGATCATATAATCCTTGGTATACTTCATTTGTAAGCAAGGCAGGATAGTCCCATCTAAAATGCATTTGATCATGGCTCTTCTGATCTAGAACTGACATGGGTCTAAACATCAAAAATATATAGTTACAGTATCAATAACAAACAACCTGTCAATGTTTCTACCTCCATGATCTGCCACACTAGGGGGTTCTAAAATCAAAGAATTGAACGTATTTGGAATAAGTTGAGCCCTTGTGACATAAGCTAATATTCACTAGAAGCATTGATATATCAGAACTAATCTAAGCTGTACTACTACACTTTCATTACATAACAGCTTCCTCGTTACACCAGCAGCAACAGCCCATAGACTTAGCATCATAATAGCAACACTGTAAACCAAAGGAACAACAGCAACAGGGAAATGCAATAACAGCAGCTATTTAGAGCCTGAAGTATTTTTGTATATCTGAAAAGGAAAAATCTTCACTTTGTGTGAAGCATAGCTTTGGAATTGTGAAGAATGTGTGTTGGGTAGAGCATGAGCAGCACAAGAGGTTATCAGAGATCATTTGGCCTAGTATTTATAAGTAGTACAGCAGTTTGAGCTGAATGTAGTGTTCTTCCCCTGAAATGTTGTTGGTTTGTTTTACTTGATGTGCAATGTTTACAAAAAGGAATATATTGACAGAATCGTTAGCATGTAATGAAGCATTTAGTTATGGAATTTTTACATTCAGATTCTATCACAATCGACTTTTACCTTTCATTCTTCACTGAAGTACTTAGATTCAGTATGATTGACTGTGAGCTGATGATTTCACCTGTGCATGATGATTTGGTCAGCCATTCATTAATGAGTAGGTAGAAATTACCTATGCACATACAAGGGCCTCCAAGTACTGAATCCTAAAATTTTGTGCAACATTAGTGTCAACTGGCTTATGAAAGAGTAAAAATGAGAAGATTAGCAACTATTTATGCAACTTTTTGGGGGGTGTTATTTTAGGGGAAAACTACAAGTTGGCAAGTCTTATTGTTTTGTAGAAATGTTTCAAATATTCTTTGTTCACAGAAGTCTGCTGACAGACAGGTATAGGTTGCTTATGAACAGAGCCCACGTGCAAGAAGTGTGGCTAGAGTGATCAGTAATGGTGTGGGGTCATAAACAGATAGACTTCTCTGAGTGACTGTTTAGGGTTAAGAATTACAGTGTATAACAGGGGAAAGGTGTTGTATGAGAAATGACAATTGGGCTGTGAGGGAAACCCAGAAGTTTTGGGGAGAGTGCTGTTTCAAGGTGGGATGAAGTATAGGAGCTATTGAGGTTGACTGGTTACATGTATGTTTTTGTGAGATATATATGTGTGTGCATGTGTACATATATTAAGAGAAGCACTACACAGTATTAGGAACAATAGCAATGTAAGATTCTCTCTCTCTCTCCTTGTATGTATATATATATATATACACACAGATGCACATATATTAGTGTGTGTATATGTGTGTTTGTGTATGTATGTATATATATATACATACACTCACATTCACATTTTATATACACACAACGACAACTCGAATACTTCATGATATATGATTTTATATATATATTAAGTCAAAGAGAATGTGTACAACAGTGTGATCAATGAATGTCTGCTATGGTCTTATTTCACAGTATGGACAAATAATTGAGTGTTATCACATATAATCATCATCATCATAATCATTATTGTTATTCTTATATTTTTTCTGTTTTTAACTGGGAACTGGAGTGGTAAAAATGGCATTGTAGAATAAATGCTTAAAAGTATTCAGTTTTTAGTAATACTATAGTCTGAGTTCGACCCCCTACTGAAATCACCATTGTCCTTCTCTTCTCTAGAGTGAATACAAAAAAAAAGTACCAGATATGTACTCAAATCAAATCAATCAACTTATCTTTCTACAAATCTGTGGGTTTGTACCAATGTCAGAAATTGTTATTATTATTATTACTACTATTATTACAGAAACAGTAGGATTCTCGACTAAGTAATACTAATCATTTGCTGAAGTTGATTCAGTTGGCTATATTGCATTTCTTAGAATTCTGTAACTGTGTCACTGTGAAGAATCATCATTATTCTTGTCAGAGATTATTACTACTATCAATATTGACACATTACATAGTGGTAAGTCTACAAAACAGTCTCAGTTCATAATTTAGAACCACCTCATTTCATTAATTACTGATGACCATAAGAAGAAGCCACAAATATATTTCATTTTACATACATCTTACACTGCAGGATTTTCCTTTACGTCAGCTGTCAACTGGAGATCGCAACAATTTTCATCTTTACTTATCATATTGCTCCCTCCAGTGGTGCCAAGCAGCAATGATGCTACCTGGGGATTATCCAACTTCTTTTGGTCCATATCATGAAGTTTTTTTAATTTTTACCTACCTCTTTCTTATTTATATAGCCATCTACCTTATGTACTTCTTTAAGTATGACTTTCTTTAAAATCTCAAAAATCAATGTTATGATTTTATTTTTAATGTAATCCATGAAATTGTGGTCCACTAGTATAACTTCTGATTTTTCAGTGTTTAGGATTATTGTTCAATGTTCTGAGTTCAAACCTTGTCAAGGACAACATTGCTTCTCACACCTCTTGTACTGAGGGAGTTAGTAAAAGTAAATACTCATAGACAGTGGAATTGATTCAATCACCAATGTAAAACCTAACATTTATCTAATACCAAATAATCCTCATTATGTATCCACTATCAGCTTTGTTTTGGCAGTTTTGCCTGTAATATAGGCATTGCACTTTAGATATGCAGGCATAAAATGTCCATTTCACATTCTGTATGTGCGATCTCCATCTTCATCACAGAGGAATCTTGTCCTAAAATTTATGATTTAAAACATAGTTTTACTTTTCCTTCAAATCAGTTAGGAGTTTAAGAGAGATTCATATACATAGCTACAATTGAGCAAATCAAAGGACTATTGTAATTGGAGCTTAAATGGTTTGTAGAGAAGATTGTGTTGTTTGTTGTGGAAGGTACTGCATGATAAGGCTACAGATTTGTTTTTGTTTTTTTTTTCATTTCCAATCGTAATTACTTAATTTACATCTCTAATGGTTTTTGACAAAAGCTTGAACCTTCCTACCACGAAAACCTTCAATTTTAAGAACTGTATCTAGTTCATTTTCTTTTACATTATGTTATTGTTATTATTATCATTATTATGGTATTCTGTTTTTTAATGTTCTGATTTCATATACCACTGAGTCATTCTTTGAGAAAGGAAGGGATCAATAAAATAAAGTACCTGTCAAGTACTGAGAGTAATGGTAATGACTACTCCCCACCTTTACAAAATTGCTGGACTTATTCCCAAATCAGATGCCCTTTATCATTATTAAGGAGTGAAAGAAATGACAAAACTCAGTTTTCCTTTACCTTCATTATGGCATTTTAGAAAGAATCAAACATCACATCACAGCACTTAGTTTCTTCTACCACTGTGTAGCTCAATTTTAAAAAGTAATCCTAGTTAATATTAATTTTGTGGGTCGGCATAAATAATAAAGACCTGGACTAGATAGTCTTTTACAATTTAGTTGCATTCATCTATGCTGTGATTTTAAATCTTGCCTGGACAATTTTGCTTTCTTCTTATCGTATGTTGAGAAGATATGCACTAGTCATATACTAGAATCAGTTTGAGTATTTTTTCCAATAACCGAAGCAATAGTTGTGATAATAGCAACCTCTCTATGTTAGCAATTAAACTGCATCATCAATAACAGACAATGATAACCACATCAACAATATTATAACATTATCTTCTTAAGTGGTGGTCTTGGAAGTGTGCACGAGGAGCTGCCTTGCTTAGTATTATAGCATACAATAATATTGTTGATGATAATTTCAGAAAAAAATAAAAGAGAACAAAATAAGGAAAATGTAATTAACAAAATAATTGAATTGTAACAATAATTTGTTTCATATTATTAACATCAGCGAGATAGCAGTAGATTATGAACGTTTCTCAGACTTCTAGTATATTGGTTTCAAATTTTGGCACAAGGCCAGCAAGTTCAGGCAAGGGAGAAAGTTGATTACATCGACCCCAGTCCTCAACTGGTACTCATTTTATTTACCCCGAAAGGATGAACAGCAAAGTTGACTGTGGTGGAATTTGAACTCAAAATGTAAGGATGGATGAAATACCACTAAGCATTTTGCTCAGCATGCTTAGAATTCTGCCAGCTCACCACCTTAGACTCCTAATATATTGATTTGTTATCCTGGAACTACAGAATGTTCCATACAACAAAGTTGACCAAAATTAACACCAGTACTTGATGCCTATTTTATCAAACCCCACATTATAATGATACAGTTAAGTCTTTATAGGCTTTGAACTCACATTATACATCTATTAGTTCATCTATCTGTCAGAAATTAGGGTGGTCTTCTATCTAGTAAAAGAGATTTCTCACCAATTTAATTCCTGCAAATCCCTTAGTTACTCCTATTCATATTAAGCCTGAGTGATATTTTTTGCTTGCTTATGTTATTTTAAGTTCAATTCCTAATAAGTTGGGAGGTGTGGTTAGTTTAGGAATATCTATTGTTGTGTTGTTTGTATGTCCTCTTTTACATATTAGAGGGTGTATGGGGTTAAGTTATAATTTTTTAGGACAGTTTTGCTTTTGATTTTTAGTTAGTGTGTTTTATATCTTAACTTGAATTGGTAGCTGTCCTGTGGAGTATCCTTATGAAATAATTGGTCGGTTACTAAATATTACTTCTGAGTGTGTGCTGATTCATTTATTGAGGCATATTCTCTTTCTTTTAAGAAGGTTATTTTAAAATATTTAACCATGGTGAATACTAAACAATAAAATAAGAGATGTAAAGGTAGACGGTGTATAGGACTACCCATTTGTGAATTCAAATCTACTGAAGGCATTTTGTTGTGTTTCTAGGGCTGAAGATTTTATTATACATCCATTAGTTCATCTAACTGTCAGAAATTAGGGTGGCCATCTATCTAGTAAAAGAGATTTATTTCTCACCAACTTTACACTATAAAATTAAGAACTAGTCCTCTACAATCTTGCCAAAGTTTATTAAATATATACTTTAACAAGTTAAGACATTTACATCTAACTATATGCCTTGTCTGCCAAGTTACATGTTGAAATCTTGATTATACACACACACACCTATTGTCTATTATGTTTTGATGCTAAGGCAAGGACCAAATTACTTTCCATGGTTCAATTTAATTGGCTAATAAGAAACTATTTACTGCTTCACAGTCCAGTCATTAATGACAGACAGGGCATTTTTGATATGCCAGTAAATCTTGTACTTTATCTAGGAGTAAAAGAATCTAACATTTTGTGACACTTAACTCTTCTAATTGGGAATATAGAAGCATTGTTACTTTGGTTGCTAGATTGCAAACTGTCTTCAGAGTTATAAATGATTAATAAGAAAATCATTGGAAAATACATCTCACTGTAATTGCTCCAGCTCTTTACATTCCGAGTTGAAATCCCACCCAGATCAACTTTGCCTTTCATCTTTTTAAAAGGGTCAGTATAATAAAGTACCCGTCAAGAACCGAGATCAATATTAGTAACTGTTCGCCTTCCGACAAATCTCAAGCTTCATGCTTATGTTTGAAACTATTATTATTATTATCAGAGATATTATACAAAGCTGAGTCACATTAAATTAATGATGTATAACAAAACCCGTCCAGTCCATGCTAGCATGGAAAATTATTTTCATTGTTATTGTGAGTAAGCCATAGAGTACACTAGATGTTTGGGAGGTTGGAGTATTGATATCTCATTTAAGGACTACTATCTTAACTTCATATTCATCTTCATGCACAGAGTGCATCTAAAGTAAGTCAGCCTAGCAGAATAAATCTATCCAGAAGTTAAACCTCTGGAAGGATTTGAACTCAGCTCTGCTAGTTAACAAAATCAACAGACATTTACATAATTTGCTACTGTGAGCTGTACTTCCTCATAGCACCTCTTTAAATTTTAGTGCTCTAATCCATTTCTAGAAGAGTTGAGTGACTTGTTCACTAGCATTGCACATTGCACTGCTGGTGAATCTGGCTCAGAACTCAACCAACTCTGAATCTCATGTTTCTCTTCATAGTAAAATGGTTGCATTTTGAAGTTAATACGTCATCATAAAAAATAATAATTGTTTTTAATTTAGCCACAAGACCATCAGTTTTTTTGAGGAGAATTAGTTAATTGACTAGTACTTTAGTTTACCAACCCCTAAGGGATAAAAGGCAGATCTTTGGTAGGATTTGAACTTAGAACATAAAGAGCCAGAAAAAATGTCACTAAGCATTTTGTTCAACACTAAATATTTTGATAGCTCAACAAGGCTTACTATAAAATGTATGAGAGTAATGAAAATCATAGTATTACGAAACCCACTAACTCACATTTTGCTAGTATAGCTTAGAAAGGAAAAAGCACTGTTTGTGGAAGAATTATAATGGTATTTGTTGACTAGACACAAAACTTTATTGTTTATAGAAAAGAAAATGAACTATTGTGATGTTCATACTTTTCCCAAGGGATTAGCAATGTATGTGAAGTGAAATCATTCCAGCTGGAGACTGAAACTGCATTGGTACTTCACTTTGCTTGGAATTTCTTTAAACTACTTACCAGAGAAAAAAAAATCACATACATGGTACTAGTCGTAAAAAGAAACTTTAGCAAATAAATATATTTCACCATGAGAATTTGAAGTCGATTGGATGGTTAAGTTGTGTATACATATGACTTCTAAAGCTGAAAATACTTCAGAAGTTGTCCGAGTTACTCAGAAGCCTTGAGTTTCATGTAAAACACTTGTTAAGCTTTTTGTTTAACAGTTGTTATGCACAAACCTCAAATTTCCTGATTAACTTCTGCAGTGTTTTCAGTGTCAAAAATAAAATATACATATTGTCTTTTTCTCTACTTTGTAAACCTAGATGTGCTTGGTTATATATATATGTATATATATATATATACATACACACACAGAGTTATGGGCAAGTGATTTAGAAGTTTTCTTCACAATTATGTCATCCCTGATTGCATTATATACAAGTACCTTTTACGATAGCTTCATGTTGGCCCAAGTCTTGTTATTGAAATTGAGAGCTTGGAAATGGTTGAAGCATGTCAGAGGAACTGTATCTATAATTCAAAGGGCCTGTCATGTCCTGCACATTTATCATACAGATTCTGCCTGAGAATTACATCAAGGTGAATTAATACTCAGCCATAAAATGATAATATAATCAGTAAGCAGTTTTCTTGATTCAATAACTGGAATATTCATCACCAAATCAACAGAGATCCATCTATATTTTTCTTTATCCACACACATATATTATATAGCAAGAAGCAAAGCAATTGATTAATCTAACTCAATAGACTAGAGGGTAATCTCCTCTTGAGCTGAACCTGTCATCTGGTTTTCAATCCCAGTATTGTTTCATTTCACTTATTTTGCTATTGATCTCAAGGAGGGCATTAACCTCATAAGATTAAACTAATTTATCTCTTCTTTCTTCTACTATAAACCTTAATGTTTGTGTCTCTACAATGCTTTAGTTTTGACTACAATTAAAACAAGAACATTTTCACCTACTTTTCTGTTTCTAAGACAAGCACAAATCTGATAAATGCGATAAAGATTTATTCATTAGTTCTAAACTCAACATAAATAATTTAAATATAAAAAAAAAAGAAAATAATCTAAAGCAAATATTGTGCATTAAGATGATCAAAGACCATACTAATCAATAAAGTGTGGATGAAAATGAAAAAAGATACGGTTGATTTTTCTGAACAATACTTATTTTCTCAACTTACAATTTTTATTGTTTCTTTTTTCTTTATTTCTTTCTTTGTTTTTGATAGGCCTTTTTTTTATTTTTCCATTCAGTTCCAAAACAGTGAGTTGTTCTTTTGTTAAAAGAGAAAAATATAAGTAGGATATTAGGTACTAGTTTTTTTCTTGTTGTTTTACAGTCGATATCAGCCCTACCAAAGTTAAACTACCACATATTTCAAAAATAGTTAACCAAAAACATTTCTGTAAGAGTAACTCTCTCATAAGTCAAACATCTTTATTATATTGATGTAAGATCAACATATTAACAGAGGCAAATTTCAGTATCTCATCACTATACTAGCTCCAACTTTTTAAATTATATGCTGTAATATCCTTAAAATCTAGAGTTTGTGAGAAGAAACTTAGTTACTAAATTGAACAGATCAAATGACAGTTTATTAAGTTCCCCACTGTTTTGATAACTGTTCTGTTGTTAGAAATCCATCAAGTATTATAAGTTTGTAATGAAATGTGGGACTAGGATTATGTGGATTTAGTAAGGCTTGTTATATGATAGTTGATGTTAGAATTGTATGATGCTGCTGTTGTTGTTCAATCTCACTTGAGGTCTGCTTGATCAAATCTGTGGTCCATACTTGGGTAATTGAACAAAGCATTCAGTAGAGGCTTAAGGCCCTTCTATCTTCTAAAGCATATAATCCAAATACTTATTGACAGTATTGTACATGCTACATTGAACTAACCAGGTGATTTACACAGAATATTCACGTTGGTTTCTAGAATTACTGGCAGAACAAAATAAGGACATAATAATGAAAAGTTGAAGTCAGATATGGAGATATAGGGATAGTTATTTGATGACAACTGAGCAAATAAGTATTGTGTAATAATGTTCAATCATTGTGTAATAATGTTCAAACCAGTATTTCTCATATCTAAGTATGAGAAGTACTGGTGCACATATACGGATAGTTAAAGGAAAATTGTTGAAGGAAGTGGTACAAGATATAAATTTGTTATGAAAACTGATCATGTGAAGTAAATGAGATTATGTAAGTGTTTGAATATGTGAAACAAACTGATGAAATTAAGTGAATCCATTTGCACCAAATAAAAAAAAAATGGTATGGGAATGGATAATGTGATTAGTGGTAGCAACCAATATTATATGGAACTTCATAGATTGTGGTTAAAGAAGTGATGAATGAATTAAATATGTCTGACCAAGAGTTCTGGTTTTACAGAATTAAAAACAAGGTTAAGCATTAACTGGTACAAAGCAATGATGGTGATGATGATGGTTTTGGTGACAATGGCAATGATTGTTGTGACAAGATGATGACAGTGTTGATGCAATAACAACAGTGAAGATGATAGTGGCAGTGGTTGTGTGTTTTTGCACTCCTGTTTAGCTTTCATTGATAGGGCTTTTGATTCACAAACAAAACAAATCTAGAGTGGGTAATTAAACTATTTTTCTTCTTATAAATATGAACCTCAAATCAAAATTTATTTAATAATAGTTATAAAAATAACAACTCTACCATTAAGTGAGCATATCACAATTCCCTTCACCACTACTGCTCTCGTCTTGTCCATATTTGTTTGAATGTGTTATACCAAATTCTGCCATAGACCCTCCCCCAATAACTTGTTTTTTTTTACTTTTTTATTTCATATGTGTTTTTGGAGGTGATACTATGTTGAGTTTTTTTTTGTTTTGTTTATTTTTTGTGCTTTCTTCCTGTGTGGAAATAAGATTTTGTTGTCTTCATTCATAGGCTCCTTCCAACCCAGTAAATATTGCCCAAGGAGTGAACAACACACCAGATCTTTATGCTGCTCTTAGTGCTGGCATGACTGAGTCATAAATTTACAAGGACAATATATTTCTGTGTCTATGTGTGTGAGCATGTATGTGTGTGTGTGCGTCTATATATATATATATATACACATACACACACACACAAACTCACTCACTACATGCACATACATGCATTAAAATGAAATCGATTACCTTTTTAATCAGCGATTCAGAGACTTTAAATGCCAGCTTGCTTGCTTGCCAGCTTCTGGTATCCTCTTGTTCTTCCTAATATCATCAATAGAAATTGCATTACATGGAACAATTTGCACCTTTTAGTGCATTTTCAGTTAATACAGGAGATGTGCTTGTGCACTCTTTTAAAGGAATAATGTTTCGAGTGCTTTTTTTTTCTGTTTTGTTGTTGTTGTTATATATACATATTTTTTTCCCTTCCTCAGAACTGTTTTGACATATATAAGCAAACAATTGGTTATACAACAACGTCAATAGCACTCTCACTAAAGAGCACACTTAAAACAAACACACACACACACAACACACATACATATACATACATATATATATATATATTTATATATATATATATATTTATGTATGTATGTATATATAAACAAAGAGAAACTTAAGTCTGCTGAACTAATAAACATTCTGTGATTTGATAAGTTCCTCTTTTATTAAATTAATGGTTTTAATTTGTTTTGAGTTTTTTTTGTTTTCTTTTTTTTTTGTTTAACTTTTAAACCTTTGAAAAGTTAGTAAAGAAAAGAGTCCAGTTATTTGGGAACCCTTAATATGCTTAGAGCCATGTGTAGCAAATTCTAAGACATCAGTTGGGAATATTTTAGTTTCATTTGAGTTGATTCTCTCATTTCAGTTGGGGCCAACATATTCATCTCTTTTGAGAATTACATGCTAATATCATGTTTCTTAATTGATAAGATGAATGATTTGTGCTCCCACTAGGGAAGTATTTTATTTATTTATTTATGTATTTATTTATTCACTTTTTGTTTCTATATATCACCAAACAAGAACAGGCATTTGAACAACTCTAGATCTTAAATTATAGTTTCAGATGACTGCACTAGCATTAATGTTCATGTAGCAAATAATCTTTAACATCCCTAACAAATACACATTATGTGTTCACCTGAAGGTCTATTGTACTCTGTGGCCATCTATATTCTTTTCCTTGTTATTTACCCACCCCTCCTCCCAGAAATAGATTTGAGCAGTCATTTGTCCTCTTTGGTCACTGATACATAGTAAGATATAGTCAGATATAAAACCTATAAAGTGCTTTCAGCTCTTAAACATTGGGTATTTTTACATGCAAGAACACATATGCAAGATGCATACATATTTATTTCATGTTGCTTACCATGCATGCTTGGGCGTTGCATATGTTAGCAAACAAAAATGAGGTTGTGTTTTTTCATTCTGCTTAAATAATACTCATACCATGACAGAAATTATATAAAGCAAAATATGAATGTCATATTTTACATGTACATGGAGCAATTTAATGTACTAATTAATACTACCTATCAATACTTTCAGCTAATTAAGTTCAATTGTAAAGCTTGTCCATGTAGGAATGGAAAAGATTTATGAGAAAATTAAGTTCAACAACTTGTTTATTTTGAATTACATTTATTCATGCATATATCTTCCATTGATCCTATAAAACCCTGACTGACAAGAAGCTCCTTGCTCCATGCATGTATAAAATACTGGGGTTTTTTTATATTTTGTTTTATATTTTTGTGATCTTGTTTTTCTTTTTTCATCTAAGGTTAAATGTTTGGCTAACTTATGGATTATGGACACATACCCTTTTTCAATGATTTTTCCTTTGTTCTGTCTTTATGTGTGTGTGTAGAGAGAGAGAGACAGATAGACAGACAGAAACACTGTTAATTTTACACATCTCAGTTCACTTAGTTATTTGGAATATTAACTGTGTTACACTGCCATCATATGAAGGAGAGAGATTTATCATTAACGCACTTAACATGATAAACTTCCAAACGCGCTACTCAGTTTATTAGTTTATGGCTTCTTGTTAGTATTTGACATTTCAATCGAAAAAAGTAATTTTATATACATACACACAGAGGTCTATATATATGACACTATATAAGTAGTGTGTCTAGATGAAGTCATCTTGGTAGAGAGCTATTCTTCTCAAAGCAATATCCATGAAAAATCTTTATATCAACATCCCTTCAAAATCACAAAACATTCTTGACAGCACTTCCACTGCTAATGATGGTGAGTGAATTATTTCTCTCCTCTAGTCACCAGGCAACCTGTCATTAACAGTTGATACTACTTAGTCATCCCGGTTGTTCAAATTGGTGTGGACAGAAGTCAATTTTGTCTATCACCTGCATACCACTGGAACCACTATCAAGATATTTAGCTGTCTTAAGTTAAGTCTCTGTCTATAAATATATACTGTAGCTGCTATAGTTCACCACTATAAGTAGTAGCTTTTTGTGTAACTAATGAATTATTAATTTGCATTAGCAGTACTAAATTCAGTTCATTCTATAGATAAAGCTACCTGCTTTGTATCTGAAATGAGAATTATTTTATCTGTGTTACACAGCTGAAAACAGACCAAAAACAAGTAATATCCCTATGAATCCTTTATTCAGAAAATTATTATCAGCCACATTTAGTCAAGTTAATAATGTATCTAAATATCAGTCAAAGGGTCTACACATTCTATTTTGTAGCCTATGTGTATGACCAAACACATAACATTCAAACATCTCAGTACATCTATCTGAACATCTTTGCTATTAGCTAAGTACAGCCTGCCATTTTAAGCAGCTGAAACAATGCTGTCGATATAATTAATAAAGGTACAGCAGATTCTATGAAGCAAGCATATGAAGATGTTACTTTATAATAATGAAACATGAAAAATAAATGTTGAGAGTCTAGACAGAAAGAAGACAAAGACTTTTTTTGTGTCTTGGTTAAAGGAGCAGGTCAGTGCCATGATTTTTGTAGGACCTCTGGGACTGGTGGGAGAAAGGGATGAAGATTGTTGCTGACCACTTCTTTGCTCCTCTAAGAAGCTTAGCTTATACTTGCATGATGAATAGCCAATAAAAAGGAAGACATCTGTAGGTATTAGTACTTGTATTTGTTGACATGTCTCTGCTTGAAAACCACTTTCATTTATACCCACTTGTGAGCAATGGTTGCAAAGAAACAGATTGAACTCTTCAAAAGGCATTTCATGGAACACAGATGAGCTGTGAGAGTAGCTGAAGCTGAACATTAAAAGGTATTATACAACACATGCAGGAGAAACAACTGCATTGATATGAACATGTGGTGTAAATGTCCGATAAGTGATGTGTTCTCTGAGGGAAAGTTACTTATAGCACAAGAAAAGAAAAGAAAAACTGAACTTGGGTCTCAAAATACTGGGACTCATAGGCAAAAGTAAAAGAGGAACATGATAAGCGAGGACATACTCTACTGCAAAATTCATTCAACCCACACTAATATATGAAAACAGACATTAAAATTTTAAGGGAAAGATTGAGACAATTGTGCTGTTTGTTTACTCTGTAGTACTGAATGTGCCTCTCATGAAAAGTGATTTAAGAAGGATAAGCTCTATCAGATGACTAGCTCTATCTATAATAAAGTAATCAAGTAATTGATTCAATGGTTTATAGGACTTCTACACTATCTCACTTTTAGTGTTTTACTAGTTTCTTACACTATAATATTTCTGGTGTCCCTGGAACATATAAGAAGACTAAAACATTTTATCAAATTTAGGTCTTTATTTGTGATAGGAAACTCATCCAGCTGTAGAAAATCTGTGTCAGTGGATTTTGTTTGGATCAACCAAGCATAGAAAAAGTGTACATTAAAATGATGATAATGAATTCATGAAATTCAAAAAAGAGTTATTCTGACATTATGTCAGTATCTGTGTCCCCTAAATAATTAAAGACATAAACAGCTAATATGAATCGATATATGCACAAATGCATGCATACAGATATACACACACACAAAACCATGCATAGAGTTGCTTGCAAATTAACCTGGGGAGCAGGTTAAAAGATGAGTTAAGCCTAGTAGATCTATCTAACTTGAAAAGAAAAACTCAAAGTTAGCTTTTTGTAACTGATCGTAGAATCCCCAACAAACAACATACATTTATGGATCAGGTTCTGACAATAAGAAGTTGGTGTTTACATGGTTATGATATTTAGTATTACACTCACGTTATTAGATGGTAAATTCAAATCTGCTGCTGATATTTTGTGTATCTAGTTAGGACACTTAATTTCAAATGCCAAAGGGAAAATTTATCTATTATGTGCTTAATGATATAAATGCATTGTTATTTGTGAAGCTTTCGCCATTTAGGAATATATATCTACACACAAGTTTGTTAGGCTTTCAAATATGAAATGTTAATATATTGTCTTCTATATAAGGTACCATACATATCATCATTTTAACAATCACTTTTCCATGCCCCCATGAGTTAAACAATATTTACTGAGGTAGAGTCTCTATGGTCAGATGCCACCTTTGTTGTTAACCCTCACCTGTTTCCAAGTAAGTTTATATTTCCATATCACCAGACATATTTTCACAAGATTGGAAATGAATGACATTGCTTCTAACACTCATTTACAAGTATCACACAATGTCAATGCAAGGAGACAGTAACACACACATATGTGAGTTTGTATCTATGTCTTTATGTATGTATACATACATATTTACATATGCATGTATATGTCTGTGTGTGTGTATGTTTATATATATATAATATAAAAGAGTGGAGATTCAGTTGGATAGTTACATGTGTACCTTGGCATTATAAAGTTACAATGTAATGCCATTGGTGCTACATTAATAATATTTTTATTTATAATTTTATGTTAAACCATTCTCAATACATTTCTCTATGTTATCTATGGAGTCCGTTAATTTATGGATCTCCTGTCATTTTAGTTCATCCTTCTATTCTAATGCTTGAGGTATTCATCTCTTGTCATCATGCACCTAACTTGCTACTTCTTAACCAGTGTGCCACAGCACACAATATAGGTGCACTTCAAGGATTATCTAGGTAAACTGACTTTTTTTAAATATAACCTAAAGCTTTAGAAAATCCATTCTAAAGCCTGAGTATCCTGATAAACATGTAATTCATAATTTTATTATATACAAATATAATAAAAGAAGGTAAGTAATAGTTTTTATATTTTCATCTAAATGTTTAACTTCTAAAAACTGTTTTTCCATGTGAAGTATGCCACTAATTTTGGGGTCTCCAGTATACTCCTCAACCTTTTATTCTATCCCTAGTGCTCTACAAAGTTTAAAAAAATAATAACAAGGACTGACCTCATAACGATTGTTCTGTCAGCAGGAATTCTGTTGGTATTTTATCATATCTATTCTTCAAAAATATCCCCTGCCATTTTCTTGCCTGTCTCCTCCTCTGATTAAGCCATAAACATATAAATTTCTTGATCTGACTCATGAATAGCTGACAAGACATTTCATACCTCCTTTTCAGCCCTCTTTCAACCTATTATTCCCCTGTTCATATTGCTTGCATCTTGCTTTTCTTGTCTTTTTCTTGCTCCTATTAAAGTAACCTTTGCTTATTCCTAGCATTCTATCTTCACTAGCTTCAGTGGACATTTTTTTCCATGCCTATACTCCCTTCTTTTAAACAGATGTCAGCTTATCAATTTCTCTTTGATATATTCCTTTCTTTCTGTCACCTGGTATCAATGATTTATTTTGCTTTTGTAGTTATTCTTCTTCAGTAACCTATCTTTTTGTTAGAAGCTTGTTAGACATGAAGCTTGTTAGAAATTGTTTTAGTTATCTTGAAAACATTCTGTTCAGTTTATAACTTTATCTATAGTGCTGTAGATTATTGTATTAATATGTGAATTTGTGAGAGTTCACTCAATGACTATTACACTAATCTTTTAAAATTACACTTGAAATGGTTTTTAAAAAATGAAGGAGGAGCAAAAAATTCCATTGCAGAAAGTATTGGCTATATTAGGTTAAAATTTTGTCTGATTATATATTGCTGGAAAACAATCACATCTGACTATAAACAATTAATTTTTAAGCATAAAAATAGAAAAAAAGATCTCTTAAATATTTACTGAAATTGACCTCATATTTCACAATATCATTCAGTCCTATCTTTTACTGTAAATTGTAGTAATGAAAGTGCGATTGTCTGTGTCCCTAACTTTTGTAATAAACCCCCTATAGCTTTTACTCTCTCTCTCTCTCTCTCTCTCTCTCTCTCTCTCTCTCTCAATAAATATATATATATGTATATATATATATATAATTATTTTCATGAAGATTTCTACTCTTGCTTCAGCTCTAATAATTTTTTTGTCTATCATGGGTATCAATGTAGCAATGATGTTAAAAATGCCTACAAAAACATTCTCATCTATTTTTATAAATTTTAAGCCTGCTTACTCAATCCCCACATCTCTTAAGCCCTCAAATCTCTAGAATGTTTTAAACTGTCTTGTTTTCATGTAACTTTGAAAAGTACATATTTTTGTTTCATCCTTGTTTAACCCTTTAACATTTAGATTACTCTGTCAATAAATAAGCATTACTCTGTAATGCTTATTTATTCACACTGGAATTAATCCTGCATTATCTCTTGGCTTTGAGATTTCAATGATGTGATTGTATATTTTTAGAATGACATTTTAAGGTATGTGCGAGAGGCTAGATCTAACCAGTTTGACCATAAAACAGGTAGAATATTTAGACTGGTTTAAATGGTAAATGGTTAAATGTTTGCCAACAAAAAGATTGATTCTCAAGTGTCTTTCCCAAATGCTCTAAGATAAATTTATGATGTTTATTTTTTATTGTTGTTGTTGTTTTGTATGTGCTTGTTTTATATGATATCAAACATTGGTGGTGTAGGATATAAATGGCTATAGTGTTTGAAAATAACGAATCAAGCCTTTCACTGCATAAATTCTATCAACTGCTCCCACTGTAACTTAAGGAATCTTAAAACCATAATTTTAACAACAATCACATCAATATTTATGGCATAGACTGGTGGTGCGCTGTTGAATTTCTCTGAAATTAGATTTTGGTTCATTCATATTTTAAGAAAAAAAAAGAAAAAGATTTGAACCACAAATTGTTATTTTCCACCTCACAATCAAGTTTCAAAATAATTATTGTTATTATTACTAGTATTAACATGTTAAACATTTTGGCATGACTGGGCTTTTACATATTGAAATTATTTAGTGTATATAGCTTTGTAAGAGGATAAGGATTGAGAATTACTGATGTAAAATACATTTATTCCTTATTGGGTAGAAACATTTATGTTTGTTATTGTTTAGGTCCAGGCTGGCCTGATTTGATAGACCAAGGGCCTATGATGAAAGCCTTGCAGCTGTGACCATCTTGTTTTTTGAATTTCTTTTTCTGTTTGTTATATATCAGGGATTACCTTCTCTATCTTACTCATAGACTACATTGTTCAGAGTGTCCTTCCGTTTTTACAACATGCTATAAAGTGTAGTTTAATGATGATTTGGTTACTGTTTCTAGCATACGATTTGGTTACTGTGCAGGAGGAGGCCTGTTACTGGTTTGTAGCTATTTTAGTTATTTAGCCTCAAATCATTTTCAATTGAACTTACATATAATGAAAGACATTCCTTCTATGACTATTTCCTAGACACCAAGAACTAGCTCATCTAATGTGTCTGTTTCTAGACAGCCAGCTGTAATTTCAATCAAAAGAACAAAAGCAATGTTGTTTGTTGTATTTTTCGTTATATAACTTAACTGTTTGATAAATAGACACAAATATAAGTATTAGACAGAAACCTTGCTAGTGGTGTTCCACTATGACCACAGTCTATTGACTGAAACCTGTAAAAGCAGAATAAAAGAATGTGAATGAAAGAAAGGAGAAGGCAAACTGTTTTGAGTATGTGAGATGATGATGTAACTGTATAAGTGTGAGAAAGAAAGAATGTAATTATATGTATTCATCTTTGTTTATATATGAATACATCCGACTACAACATGTACTGCAGCATAAAGCAGGTAATGTACATGTCAGACATGCATCTCTTTAAACATGTGCATGGCAGTGGGTATCCAAACATACACACCAAACACATGAAGGTCAAAAGTATTGATACATATAGAAATATATAAAAATACAATCTTGCGTGGTATGAAAATGGTATTGGCTCCTATTGTGATGTGATTGGTAATCGGTGTTGCTTTCTTTGCAAAACATGCACAAAGAAATTTTAATATAGAGACAGATTATCCGAGAAGAGAGTAAAATAAATGATGAAGTGTTAGGGCAAATGTGTTGTTGTATTTAGGCTTTGAACAATTACATTTAAATTTCAAATGCTGCTAGGGTTGATTACCATTCATATCTTGTAATTATATGACAATGCCCAACAGAAGAATGTTGAATTAAATGCGTTACATACAATATTTGATTTCATGCTTGTGATTCCAAGTCTGAAGTTATCATAAAAGAAATCTCTTAGTGTAGAAGTTGTAAATAGCTCTAACCCAGCATATTACTGTTTTCTAATTTTTATTTCTTTCCATAATGATTACCTACTCCTATCTCACAGGAACTCATGTTTTATTTCATGTGGGAAATTGTAATGATATATTATGTGTTTATGATTCTTGTGAACTTAAATGTCATATTTTTGATGAGATATCACCTACCCTTACTCACAGGGCTCTTGTCTATAACATACATACATACATATATACATACATACCACTACTAATCTACGCATTTTGCAACTTAGTTGCACAGGTAACCTCAGTTTCCATTTTCTCTTGATAAGAGATTTTTAAGCCAAAATATTATGGGGGGAAGTGTAAACCCTTTGTCATTGCTTTGCTTTTCATTTCATACTTTTATTGCCAACTTGCATTGTAATAGCTTTTTCAAACACTTTTGATTCTAGTTTATGTTTCATATAATATAAACTATACCACTTTACATATACATACATATAAAGATAAAACAGAATTCAAGGAGACTGGTAGTGGTCTACATCAGCAAAACTTATTATTTGGAAAAAGTAATAGAAAAAGTATAGGAAAATTGCCATGGGGAGTGGAGTATCCAATATTTGAGACATCCTTCAAAGTCAAGATGACAGGTAGAAAAAAACAGAAAAGACAGTAAAGTTTTCCATCTCTATTTTTGAGTGACTGGCTACAACTAATGGGAAATACAAGATAACATAAGCATGTTTACATAGACAGGAAGTAGTAGGAGAAACGAGATGAGAAAAGGTGAAGAAAAGTGAAATGTAAAGAAACCGGTGAGTGTGAGACAAAGATGAAAATTAATCCTTTAGCAATTAAATAGGCCATGTCCAGCCAAAATATTCTGTCACTTGTAAGTTCAAACTGGCTAGATCCTACTTCTCATACCTACCCTACAATGTCATTCTAAAAATAAATAAGCATCAAAATCTTGATTAATTCCAAACAATATGAATGATTATGCATTACATTTGGCATTACATTATACATTACATTAAGCATTACATTAAGCATTACATTTGGCAGAATAGTCTGAGTTCTAAAGGGTTATGGTGAGAGAGGAGTTGATAAAATTAAAATGGAGTTACTGAACTTAGAAGGAGTGATAGAATATAAAAAAGAATGTTCATTTAAACCCGTTGGTGCTATGATGTGAATACAAAATGTTTCTTATGTTTCCAGGATGCTGATAAGTGCAATGTAGCCATGAAGCTCTCTCACAATAAACCTGTTCTTACTCTTTCCATCATACATGAATCTCTCAACACCTTACATAAAGTAACCTCTGTATCACTATTCTCTCTCTTAGGTAAAGGTGTGTGGGCAGAGTGCTCTTCAGTATTGTAACTTACAAAGGAAACTTCACTAGCTTTGATGCACACAGTATACCTCATAAAGTGGTTGGCAATAAGAAAGGCATCCAGCCATAGAACTGATGCTAAAACTGAGACATTGGAGCAAGACCTGTTAGATCTAACCAGCCAAGCCATGCTAGGATGGAAAGCAGGCACAAAAAAATAATGATGGAATGGTTTATGTTGAAATACATGTTGACAACTTGGGACTGAAATACACTGTAATATCCTTCAAGTGTATTTGCAAAAGTAATTGACAAAGTGACAGCCTGTTTCTCTAATGTAAAGTGTACCACAAAGTTTGCAGATGATGCAGTGTATGAGTTTGGATAATATGCAGGAGAAGTTTTAGATGATGTAGTACTGTGACATAGACCTGGTGATGGATGTAATGTTGTTAATATAGGGACAGGTATTGCATTGCTCGAAGGCGGCGAGCTGGCAGAATCGTTAGCATGCCGGGCGAAATGCTTTGTGGTATTTCGACCACCGCTGTGTTCTGAGTTCAAATTCCGCCGAGGTTAACTTTGCCTTTCATCCTTTCAGGGTCGATAAATTAAGCCCCAGTTACGCACTGATGAACAGACTTTATTGTTTTGGTCCTTCATAACAATATCTAGTTTATTTGCTTTGATGGTCCGGTCTTTACATACTGAGAAGTCCCAATGAATAGTTACATTTTCTCCCTCAGTCACAGACTCAGTCTGGTGCTTGTATCATTTGTTAGCAGTTTTAATTTTATAATGCTGACACATTATCCAATGTAGATACTGGCCAACTCTGTCATGTCTTGATATGTACTCTACAGGTACTAAAACCTTGCATCCAGTGATCAGTTGGTCCACTGTTTCAATCCCATTGTTGCTGTATTGGCACTTTGGGTCTACACCACATTATTATTATTATTATTATTATTATTATTATTATCATTATCATTATTATTATATTATAAGGTGGTGAGCTGGCAGAATCTTTAGCATGTCAGGCAAAATGCATAGCAGCATTTCATGTGTCTATGTTCTGAGTTCAAATTCTGCTGAGGTCGACTTTACTTTTCAGGGTCGATAAATTAAGTACCAGTTGAGTACTAGGGTTGATGTAATCGACTTACCCCTCTCCAAAATTTCAGGCCTTGTGCCTATAGTAGAAATGATCATTATTATTTTTATTATGAAAGTAGTGAGCTAGCAGAATCATTTGGTGTCTTTTATGTGGCACCAGCACAGATGCTTTTCACATGGTACCAGCACAGGTGCTTTTTACATGGCAACAGTACACAAACTTTTTCGTGTGGAACCAGTACCAGCAGGATCACCAAGCAGCTTGCAAGGCAGAGACCTCTCAGCTGAAGAAGGGAGTAGAACCAAGCGAAGTGGCTGAGTGCCTGGCAAGAGGTTAATGTACAATAGAGGGACAGAGATAGTTGTTTTACAATTGAGAAGATATTTTGCCACCCAAGTTGGACAAGGAAAAGGTGGAATATGAGAGCGAGAGAGTCAGAATGAGAGTGGGAAAGAATTAGATAGTGTTGAAGATGTATTGGGGCCTACCAACAGGGAACAGTGCTTTTCATCCCTACTGAAGTACAAGTAATATACTTAAAATAATTATGCTTCCCTCCATGCAAGCCTTTACTCTCATGCCAATGTAAAGAAATCATTATTAATATAATCATAATGAGGATGGTGGTATCAATGGTCTGGCTTTCATTGTTATTGTGATAATGATGATAATAACTGTATAAAAATTGCTAAAGTAAAGTATTTTAAGTAGCTGAATTGTTAGCATTCTGGTCTACTGATCACCTATTCATGCGTTCTGGCCTAACTATTGCCATCTGAATGTAGTTTTCATCAGAGGCACCTTTACTCTATTTGTTCTAGTCTCCTATGTAAATATAAATGCCATCTTAGCCCATGAGGCATTTAACAACTGGTACTTAACTTTGATCTCATAACATTAAGAAGGTGAGATATAATTCTGAAGTTTAAATAGGACACTAGTCAACCACAGATGATACTCTTTGGCAATCTGTCACTTATTCATAGCAGATAGGAAAATATAATAAAGTGTTTTGTTCAGAAACACAATGAAAATTAATATTGCAGCTTTGAGCTTTCAAGTTATAAACAAGTGGTATAGCATCTCATCCTAAAACCCAGTTTTCATTGTATTTTTAACATATAATAATAGAAAACTAAGAGCATGCATAATTTCTGTTTTTATTAACACTTTAGGAGGGAAGGCAGTGTCTGTGTCCTTTCACAAGGCTCAGATAGGTGAGAGAGCGAGAGATCAAGGATGACATTCTCAAACTGGAAACCTGACCTGAAATGCAGCAGAGTAGATTCCATTAAAGTCACAGCAGTTGCCTGGTGATGGTGTTAAACCAGACAAAGAATTAACTCTACTACCCAACTCTAACTTAGACATGGCAATATTTATGCTTGCATTGAAGAAATGGTCAAGGGCCATTCCTTACCATAAGCATATCAGATGCCATGCATTTCATTACAGGAAATACATTTAAATATTTGATGAATCTAGTACACTGCTTTTTTTTTGCTTTTTTGTTTCCAAATGTTATCAACAATCATATTCATATTTTGTTTTTAGTGTATTGTGCAAGGACTTCTTTCAGGCTGTTTACAAAAGAAATGTCTTTTTCATTATCTAGCTCTTGTAGTTCAGTTTACATTTGCCTTTATAGGCATTTCAAAGTGTATTTCCATAAAGAAGATAATATTGTTTGGTTAACTGCTACTCCAGGCTAAACAAAACTCCATTGTGAATTATAAAGAATATTTCTTTGAAAATATCAGATCCTGCCATAATATCTTCCTCTCAGCACCTAATCACATTACATCCTCTCTTTCTCTCTCTCTCACTCCCTCTCTCTCTCTCTCTTATTTCATCAATCTGCAACTAGTTAACTGAATATCCCATTACATCAGTTAGATTTTTTTTTCCCCAGTTCCTTCTCATTAAACATGAGTTTTTATCATGCATTACTAAATATTTATTATGATACCTTTTAGCAGGTTGATGTACATAGAATCATTGTTCACTTTATATATATATAAAAAGCAAATAAATTCATATCAGTATTTATATAAGCAAATAAATATTCATATCTAGGTGTGTGTATGTGTGTGTGTCTGTGCGTACACATACTCACACACACATATATGTTTTTCATGGAATTTCTATAGATAAGAAAATACTGTGACATTCATCAACATTCAGGTTAATTTGTATTTCAAGATAAATCTTTTTTTACATCCGTATGTGTATATGTGAGTGAGTGATGTATGTGTATGTGTTAAGTGCACTCACACATATACACACACAACCAACAGCTTCTGCTTGATATCCATCTATCAAATTCCACAAGGCTTTAATTGACCCAAGGCTATGGAAGAAGACACTCATGGTATCATACACTGGATCGAATCCAGGAATTCATGGTTACAAAATAAAACTTCCTTGCATACAGACCTGTCTGCTCACATTATGATGTATATTTTGTGTGAGTATATGCACGCACATGTTGGTGCATATGTGTATAAATGTATGTTTGTTTTTAAAAGTAGTTGGAGGAGAAAGTGGAGGAGGAAGTACGTCTGCCAATGATATTTACAGACCATATCAGACTAGTGCAGTTGATGCACTTGATATTCTGCATGAACTTTTATGGGCAGATGCCTGCAGGGAAAAAGCAAATAAAGAGAGAGAGAGAGAGAATACCAGAGGAGTACATTTCTGTGGATTGGTCAAAGAAATTTGTGTGCAAGTTTCTATGAGTCACTTAGAGATGATGCACTGAGTGTGGGGAGCATTCAGTGTATTTTAACAGAAACGGTATGTGCCTTGGTAGTTCAAAGAAGCAGAATTTGTAGTATTTACAGTAAAGAGAAAGAAATAATACACATGTTTATAGCCATGTAATGGAGAAATCTATTGCAATAAACTAAACTACCTTTTTGTATGAGATCTTAGATGTTTGTGTGCATAGCAGCAGTGTCATCCTGGATATGTGAGCCATATTCAAATGTGTGTCTACTTGAATTTTATAATGGGTCCACAACTGAAATAAGATGAAATATTTTCTGGCCCATAAACTGATTATTGTTGATGGTAGAAGTACAGCTTTGTCATGTCTTTGTTTGTGACCCCTGTATGCTTAAATTTCATCTGTATAGAAGTGTATACAGTTGTGACAGTATGTCTGCTCTTAAAAGTCTACCTTTTTATGAGAAAATCCAGCCTCTCACACCTACCCTATAATGTTATTCTAAAAACTAAGCAACCATGGCACTGATATCTCAAAGTTATAAGATAATGCATGATTAATTCAAAACAAAGTGAATAAATAAGCATTACATTTGACAGTGATCTGAATATTAAAGGGTCAAGGATATTTATGTCAACAGTTTTCTCCCTGAAATCATCCAGTCATCCATCTCACTGACTCAATACGTATAACTCAGTTTAGTTCTGGTGTTCCAAAACAACTAACAAATCAGAGTCTTACTAATTCAATATTTGCTAACCTTAGTAACAATATACTTCAGTTGTGATACATCTAAGTCATCGAAGTGGATGACCAATGTCTTTTTATTAGACAAATCTCTCCACTTCAGTATCACATTTCTAAAATTGTTAAGTTCATCTGCAAGTTGACTGCATCAACATGAGAAAGTTATCCTCAAGACCATCAGGAAAGCAAACGATGACCTCATCAATCACACAGCTTGCTAGCTATTTTAGCTCTAAAATTGCAGCAATTCCTGACCATTTGAGAAGGTATTCTCTCTTAAATTTTCAGATTCCTCCTATTTTCCAACTATTATGGATATGTAATTAGAACTCCTGTAGATTAAGCCACTACACTAGCCACTTCTAATCTGATACTGTTGCATTCACACAACAAAATTTCCCCCAATTTACTAAGTGATTACCACAAACCAATGTGGCTACCAAGCTTCATATTCTTATTTCTTTATTGTCCACAAGGGGCTAAGCATAGAGGGGACAAACAAGGACAGACAAAGGGATTAAGTCGATTACATCGACCCCAGTGCATAACTGGTATTTAATTTATCGACCCCAAAAGGATGAAAGGCAAAGTCGACCTCGGCGGAATTTGAACTCAGAACATAACAGTAGATGAAATACTGCTATGCATTTCGTTCAGCGCGCTAACGTTTCTGCCAGCTCTCCAAAGTTATCTTCAATGTGAATTACAGACGTCACACAGCTTTTAAGTCTCTCCATAGAGATGTATCCCATTCCCAATGATTCTAACCCTGCCATTCTATTGCCTTCAGAGGTGATGGAAATGGCCATAAACAAGCCATTAATGCTTTGAGTTTATTTTTGTTTTCACTGACCATCAGCATAGATTCTATAAGAGCAGATCTGCCCAGGATTTTCTCTCATATGTTACAAACCTATGGTCTGATAACCCTGGTAGTTTATTATGGGTGCAAAACAAAATACTCTGCCCTTGCCAACAATTTAATTAGTAAAAGGAGAAAGTAAGCAGTAACTGTGCTGCAAAAAAACATGGGGAGAAATGAGAAATAACCAACCAGAGAGTGTGACAGGCAGCTAGTAAGACAATGAAATATTGGAAAGGGATTAGAAAATGAATGAAAATGGAAAAAAGAGGAGAGGTGGAAAAAGAAGATCTATAATAGAGGGGGAAATAGATAATGTAAGAAAATAGCAGAAGTATAGAGAATGATACCAAAAAGATGGACAAAAATTAGTAGATTTTAAGAGAAAAGATAAGGAACTATATATATATATGCATATATATATATATATATGTGTGTGTGTGTATGGAGTGAGAGTGTGAGGGAAATGAAATTAAGAAATTACTTTACCAATACACAATTGGTAATTTCAAGCCAAATACACAAATTCCCACTCACAGCAAAATTGCTCGACTTAAAAATTATAGATAGACAAAATTTATCTCAGACAAAGTCAATTCTCAATGTGAATTGGAAAGTAGTATTACTGAAGAATGAAAAAAATATAGCTGAATATAGACAGTACAATTTTAGTTCGTCTAAGATATTTAATTACTGTGAGTGCATAAGGACTCAATAAATATGTGATATGAAGTATGTCTGTGAATGAAACAAATAAAATGACTGAATCTTAAATATATCGCCCAAAGGAATTTGGAATATTTACAAATAAGGACATTAAATGATGATGATGATGAAGAGCTATACATACATACACATGTTGGATAAATATAATGATATATATATATACATATATATATACACACACACACACACACACATGCATGGATATTTTTATTCTTTTAAGCATTTCAGAACAAAGACTGTGGCCATGGAGAAGCACTGCCAGTGGAAAAGACTTTTGGCCAGTATGGGGTACAAAACCATGACATTCGTGTTATATATATATATATGTGTGTGTGTGTATACACACACACACACACACTCATACATATATACATACATACACACACATCCATATCTATGGATATAGTGATATGTTTTGTGTTTTTCAATTTGTATATGATCAAATCAAATATAAACATACTAGACCATCAACTGAAGGGTCAGTTGATGCATTTAAGTAGAATATCTAACTTACTTTTACAAGGAAACGATTGACAGTGACTGCAAAGTTTCGTCACATACCAGCTTCATCAGATTGACAAAGCAAGCACAGCGAAACTATAGTTACTGTCAACCTTTACATGTGTATGTGTGTGCACGATTGTTTTGTTGTTAGCGTATTGAGCTCATGATCAAAAGGTATTTATTTCAAATCTAAGATCAGGTTGTGCATTGTGTTTCAGCATAAATACTTCATTTCACATTGTTCTGGTCCACTCAGCTGAGATTAAGTTCCAGCAACAACTGGGGATTAAACCTGTGACTTACTGATAGCCCATTCAAGGGGTTGTATTATGGTCTCTGTTACCATAGAAACCTGGAAAAGCTTTCACCTCATGGACCTGTAGGTTTGTGACTTAAGACCCCAGGTATACAGGTATGTGTGGAGGGGGGTATATTAGTATGCATGTATGTGTATCTCTAATGAAACTGATGGGCTCTCAAGCTGTTGTCATCTCCACTTTTATATACAGTAATGAAACAGACACTTTGTCAGGACAGCAAAAATCTGTAGTATTCCATCAACAAGAACTTTTCTCCATCTTAAACATCAAATGGGAGGACTACATCACCAGCAATGCTGTGCTAAAAAAACCCAACAACTGAAGCATAGAAGCAACCATTGTCCAACCATTGCAGGCAAAACCCCAGCCTTGATGGTTAGGACATATATCAGTAGCATAGCTTGAGCAAGTGGGTAATGCATCCCAGGTGACACTTTTATGGGGGTAGCAATTTGGGGTTTTCTGTATAAGCATATATAGTGTGGGGGCCCAGGGAAGAGGGGGTAGGAACTTGAGGGCTACTTCTAGGTATGCCACTGACGTGGTTCGAATGAAAGAAGTGGGATTTCTTCATCTTCATTGACTTAACCACCAGGAAAAGACCTTAAAGATGTCCTTCCTGTCATTACAAGGAACGGTTAAGATCAACCAGGATAACAGGAATTAAGACATGGGAAAATGAAACCTAGAACTAAAATTAAAAAATATTTTTGTTGTTTTTGTAAAATCTCAGAAAATAATTAAAAATTCACATTTTTTATCAAATTTCAACTGGTATCACTCCACAGGAAAACAAAAGTTTTAGAACATTGTAAAGAATGCAAGATGCAACAACAACGTTCTCCCTCTTCTCTTTTTTGCCATCTTGTTCTCATCTGTTTTACACAATGATTGGCCTTCTCAGTCATCAATGCAATCAACACAGAAAAACTACTTGATCAGAAGGGAATTGAAATTCTCAGTCATGAAAAGCAGCCGACAATATCTCTATAAATTTATTCAGTTTATATACATCATCTCTCTCTAAAAGAAAGTGTGAGAAGACTGCCTGTATCTCATGTATTGAAAAGCATAAAACCTATGTTATTCACTTGCATACGTATGCGCACCTGCACTGTCATGCTTGATCCTACTTGTCACTTTCCTTGTCTTTATTACTAATAGACAACCTGTCACATTCTTTTGTTTCCTTATCTCCTCCTCTTTCACCTGAGATCATGAAGAAATCTGTGAGAGAGTTGAATGTGTGTGTGAGAGAGAGAGAGAGAGAGAGAGAGAGAGAGAGAGAGAGAGAGGAGCAGCATTTCAAATTTTCTGAAAGTGAAACAGTACTATAATGCTTTTATTATGAAACACACATTAATTTCCTTCTCTTCGTTACATACAGTGCAGCCTTATTTTCATTACATTTCAGAATTTACATAGTAAAATCTGCAATCAAAGTAGACAGACTTAATGTAAACACTGTTTAAGATGATATGATGTCCATTACATTTTACCATAACAGGTAAAATATAATGTACATTGAATACCAATACATGATTTTAGTAAAGGTCTTTATATAATCATCCATGTATATAAATATACATTATTTGCATTTGCACTTACATTTTTATCTCCAAACATTGAAACTGAGAGGCAGGTGCAACAAAAATATAAGGTGGGAGTGTAGAAGAGCGACAGGGTAAAGAGTGGTGTTCTGCTTGATCAGAAAAGACTTGTAGCTTAAAAACAATCAAACAAAGGAGCCAACTATGTAGTTTGTCAACCTGCTAGAAATCATAGCAAAATCTCCCTCAAAGCAAATGTTTGGTGGAATATGATGTCAGTTAAGAAAAGTGATATAATTACAGAAACTTGCAAGAAAACACACACACATACACTCGCACACATAATACATACATACATACATACCTACATGCATACACATGCATTATATTTTAACAAGAAATGGAGTGACATTGACTTCGAAGTTTCAGCTTACTAGTCTTCAGGAGGTTAAAACTCTGAAATCTCTGCTGTGCACCCTGTAAAAGTACAATAAATATGCATGTGCTCTACAAAATAATATTGTGTGCTTCTTCAGGTGAATGTTATATTCTTTTAATTTTAACAAGTAAATACAAGCATATATATATATATATATATATACATATACTTTTACTCTTTTACATATTTCAGTCATTTGACTGTGGCCATGCTGGAGCACTGCCTTTAGTCAAAGAAATCGAGCCCAGGGCTTGTTCTTTGTAAGCCTAGTACTTATTCTATCAGTTTATTTTGTTGAACCACTAAGTTACAGGAATGTAAACACACCAACATCAGTTGTCAAGCAATGGGGGAGGGGTGACAAACACTGACACACACAAACATAAACACACACACACACACACACACATATATATATATATATATGCAACAGGCTTCTTTCAGTTTCTGTCTACCAAATCCACTCACAAGGCTTTGGTTGGCCCGAGGCTATAGTAGAAGACACTTGTCCAAGGTGCCATGCAGTGGTATTGAACCTGGAGCCATGTGGTTAGGAAGCAAGCTTCTTACTACACAGCCACACCTGTGCCTAATATGTATCTTTTAAATTTGTTTATGGGAAACGTTTTGAATATACAAATAAAGCTCCTATTCTATTATGCCAGCCACAGTTTAATAATGCTGACTGGTGAACCAGATTTTTAGGATTGCATGCTTAACCTTCAGACTGGTAAAAATGGATAAACATCCCTCTGTTGTACATCCATTAATGTTGTATCACCTGAAGAAATGAATCCATAAAGATGATCAACCTGATGCCCAAGGATGGTAATGACTGCTCTGTAATCATCCCAGGAATAGGGTTGAGATCTTAAGGGACATGTAATTTATGGAAATGTGCACAGTGATGCATTAAATGCTCATAAATTCCATCCGAGGATTATTGCTATTATATTTATCCTACATTATATCAGTAAAGCTTGATGCAACCTCGAAAAAACTGGTTCACCAGTCAGCATCATTAGAAAGTGACTGACATAATAGAACAGGAGCTTTTGTATGTTCGAAACATTTCCTATAAACAAATCTAAAATATAGACATACTGACAGGAGGGTATGTGGATTACTAGCCTAATAACAGGTCTACAAGCATTAGAGAGCTGATGTCAGCTTGTTATTAACCTGTTTTCATAGCTAGTATTAAAAGAAGAGAAGAAAAATATACTTCTACAGCCCCACACAGACACACATCTACACACCACATAGCTAAAGATAAATGCACATTTAAACATGCATACAGAACCATGTTTACACGCAAACAAATATACACATCATATGAATAAATAATGAGCACAAATATTAAAACATATTACTATCTTATAAAAAAAATGAAATGACAAGAGAATAATGTAATTTGTGTGTGTGTGCATGTGTGCGTGCATGCTAAAAGATGGGCTGGTCACACCTGGAATGCCTTTGATCATAGGTTTGCTTGATGAGGTAAAACAACCAAAGAGAATCTTTACATTGATGCACAACCTACTAGATATAGCAACCAAATTTCTTGAAACAAATGTGAGAATATATGACAAAGAAAAGACATAACTGATTAGAAAAGTGTATAATTGCAGAAAAACATAAAAACATGTGTGATGTGTGTGTGTATACATACATATATATATATATATATATGCATCAGGCATTGTATGTGTGGAGAGAGAGACTTCCCAGTATCCGTCCATAAGAGTTATTATGTATGTAAGTACATATATATATATGACTTAGTTATAGGATTCAAAAGAAGCAAGGCACATTTGCATATTTTATATATGTGTGTGTGTATGTAAATGAGTAGGTATGTGTGCATATGTATACATACATGAATGAATGAATGCATGTGTGTATTAAAGCGCTGATGAGGAAGGCATAAATGTAATGATAACGATGTTGATATTGATGCTGGTTATTTTATAGTAACAATATGGCTGGTTGACATAAGAATGATATTCTTTTTGTTGATGTGGATGGTGATGATTATGGTATAATCATGATTTGAAAGGTCTAGTCTTGTTGATGATGATAATGACCAATTTTGAGGGTAAGATGGAAAATGACTGTAGATATGTACAGGGATATAACCAATAGAGTTGCAGATAATAAAAGTGATGCTACTGATTAAAATAATGGTTTTATGAAAAGACATGACAGATGATGAAGGTATTTAGGATGGCTTTATGAAGGGGAATGCTCATCATTAGCAGTAATGAAAAGGTCCTGATGATGACAACAGCCATAGTTGGGTCTTGATGACAATGGCAGTTGAGAGGTTAATTGTGATAATGGCAATAACAACGATGGGTATGATGATTATATAAATGTGTGATGATGAAGATAATAAAAATAACAATACTGGTGATTGTGACAACATCAACAGTTGTGGTGGTGATTATATTGATTGCTCAATTGATGATGATGATAATGATGATGGTGAAAGAGATGATATAATACTGTAGAGTTGATTTTCATGAAACTGCCCCTAATTTGAAGGTAAATATTATGGTAGGGAGAAGGAATGAAGGAGAAGGCACAGAAAGTTTCATGCTAAGCATTTTTATCAAGATTTATATGAAATTCAAATAACCTAAAATTCTCAAAAATATTCCCATATAATCTTGTGAGTACATCTTATGCTGTATGGGTAAAGAGGCACATGTGTGCATATATGCTTTCTCATGTTTATGAATATGTGTATCTTTCTATTCGTTGGTTCTGTTTCATTCATATGTGTCCGTTTAAGTATTTTCAGCTGTGCTTATGTGTATGTTTTCTATGTGTATCACTGAGCCTGTATGTGAAATATGTTAATTGGATCTGTACTTTGTGTGCATATATGTATCCTCATATAACTAATATGTATATGTATATGAGTGGATAGATAGATAAAGAGAAAGAGAGATGGATAAAAGTTTCATGTTTTTATGAATGTATAGCTATTTGTGTGTCTGTGGCAAGAACATGTTAGAGAAGAATTATTCAACAAACTAGCAGACACTAGTAAAAATCTTTATCTTCTTATAATACATTAGAGTAGCAAATGTCTTTATTGTAAACCATTATCATTTCACTAAATTCTTTAAAAGAATCTTACTCTTCTTCTTATCATCTTTTAAACCAAATTTACTTAAATGACATATTTTCATTAATTATTACTCAAATTTTAATGCATGTTACATCTGTGGTCAGTGCCTTTGTGTAGAAATACTCGGGTTTTAATCTGCAAACACAAGCCCAATTCTTGGCCATAGCCATTTAGCTTTGTGGAGTGTCAGTCTAAACTCTAAATAAATAACATCTTCAAACAGAAATTCAATTCTCAATTGTAGGCATTTCATTAACATTTCACCTCCCTTCGGTTTACTTATATTAGTTCATATTTTTGGAGAAAGGCATGGATGTCATGCAATCAAATTTTCTTGCCTATATAAATCTGAAATTACTGCACATGCATAAGAAACTGTGTTGAAAGGTAGGTGGGAATGATAAGCATGACTTGAGGGAATTGGCTCACTTCAGCTAGCAGCTGTAAGTTGAAGAATACAGGTGGGTGACAGAATTTGCATTTGATAGTTAAGATAAAGCTGAGGCTGCAGGCTTCTGGGTCTTTTATTGGTTCTAGTTGGTGATCATCCTCATTGCTAGTTTCTATTTGTGTATGTTCTTCATTTTATTTGATTTCCATGTTTTACAAACTGTTCCTATTCCCTATGATATCCCTACCTCGTTACTTTTGAGACAATAATAAAGAAAAGTTTATTATTATTTTCATTATCATCATTATTATTCTGTAGCTTCTCAAGTCTTGGTGTTGTGTCCAGTTTAATTATGCTTTCTCTCAAGTCATACCTTGCAGTCTAAGAGTATTCCGTATCTGCTATATAAAAGTTTTTTTTGCTCTTCATACATGTTCTTACCTTGTATTGAAGACTTTCCAGATAATTCTCGCAGAACTTATTAAGCATATTTTCTGCATTACATCCACTCCCAGACTAAGAACAAGTTTTCCAAGGTTTTCTCTCAAATTCATAGTCACTATTCTCAAAGTCCAAAATATAATTGGCAGGATCATGACCTTGTAAGCTTCTCTGTTACTGCACTTCAGGATTTCATCATTCAAGTCTATAGAATACTATCCTTTTCTTTCTCCTTTCATTTTACTCTGATGTCTAATGGGTCTACTACCTCAATTACAATACATAGTTTCTTCTAATTGATCTGGATATCCAGCTTGTGTTCTCTTCTTCCTTTAATTTGTATTATTATTATTATTATTATTACTAAGGTAAGTAGCAGGCAAAATCATTAGCACATCAGGTAAAATGCTTGGCAGTATTTCGTTCATTTTCATGTTCTGAGTTCAAATTTTGCTGAGGTCGACTTTGCCATTTGGGGGTCAATAAAATAAGTGCCAGTTAAGTCCTGGGGTTGATGTGATCGACTATACCCCTACACACACAAAAAAAAATCAGGCCTTGTGCCTGTAGTAGAAAGGACTATTATTATTAGTATTATTACTAAGGTAGCAAGCTGGCAGCATCATTAGCCCATCAGGCAAAATGCTTGGTGGTATTTTGTCCGTCTTCACATTCTGAGTTCAAATTCTGCCTAGGTTGACTTTGCCTTTCATCCTTTCAGGGTTGATAAAATAAGTACCAGTTGAGTATTGGGGTTGATGTAATTGACTATCCCCCTCCTCCAAATTTCAGATCTTGTGCCTAGAGTAGATAGGATTATTGTTATTGTTGTTGTTATTGTTAGTGGTAGTGTGAGGGCAGCATCACATTAAATACCTAATATTGTTTTGCTGCCTTTCTGTCAAGAGTCAACAATACATTTAATCCTTCTGGGGTCAGTAAAATGAAGATCTGCCATGCAGTGAGGACACTCCAATAAACATTACCTCTTCCATATAATTTGTGGGGTTTCTCTTCTTCATCATTTTTATAATTGTTACTTCATGGTTGGGGACAAAAAATAGTGAAGATATGTTAGGAGTTAGGATTACATTCCTTACTATTGTGGTTTTTAAATATTACCATGGACAACTTTCCTTTGAATTCAACAAAATGTAGAGCAAGAACATACATATGGTAATAGTGAAGATGTCAACCTGTAAATCAATTTTTGTTTCTTATGATTTACTTTAGCTTGCTTGACTTATGTAGTTAATATCTTTGAAAAGTCATGATTGACACAAAATCTCATTTCTGTCTCAGCTCTAAATCTGATACAAAGTATGTAAAAAATTAGTGTATATACAGTAGATTATGATAAATCATGCATGACTGATAAAGAATATTTTCTTTTGCCATTTTAAATATTAAGCTGCATTTTTTGTTTGTGTGGTATTAAAATCATTTCTTTTCACTGGTGCAAAAATTGAAATACTGCAATCATGTCATGCATCACACCTGCCCGTAGTTCTTAACAGTCCTAGAAAAACTTGATTTTTCAATTGAAACTATTCTTCAAATCGAATTCAAAGAAGTTCTAGATAAGAAGAAAAGGCTTTGAATTTGAAATATTTCATTTGTAAAAGTTGTATACCTCTGACAAAATCCCCCATAATATTTAGACCATGTTTGTTCTAGGTTTGAATCACAAAAGTATCAGCTTTGCCTTCCATCTCTAGTCTTTTTGCAGTCATGTGCAAAATTGGGTTTCATCCCTCAACATTTCTAGTTCATATTTTGCTGAAAAAAAAAAATTTGCTTTCTGGTGTCAATACAATAAGTACTAATAATACATTGTAATCAGTTCAATCAACCTGATCCTTTTTGTTGCAGATATTGGTTTTGTGCTCTCTCTCAAATGAAGCATCTAGTTGAGTACTAGAGAGATAAGCTCAAGCTCTACCAATTCAATTCCTCAATTTAGCATCATTTTGTGGCTATTGTCATTTTCATTTCAGTTATATTGCATCTACTTTTGTGAAGGCATAAATATCACACAATTTTACAACTTATTTTATAGTTCAACCAATATAATCATACAAAAAAAAAAAAATAACCATACAAAATATAATCATACAAAAAAAAACAAACAATAACTATTTGGTTAAACAAATCCAGTTATGAGTAATGATATTTACTTTCAGAATTCTCTTTGTCTGCATTTACATTTTATATAAAAAATGTGTTATTGATTCAGTCTCTAGTTTAATCCTCAAAGTAGATCTAAATTCAAATCTATATTTTTATTTTCACTGGGCATTTGGTATCTACAATTTATCTTCCCATACACTGAGGGAAACCATTATGCATTTAAATTTTAATTTTGAATACAAAATCTTTAAATATTTTTATACAGTACCATACAATGATGACAGGCTCCACAGGAAATGAAGGTTGCAACATGGGAGCAGTTCCTGAATTAGTTCATTTTCATTTCAATTAATGTTCTGTATTTGCAATTTCCATTTGTAGTCAATAGCCTGAAGTGGGTTAAGCTCTTTTAGACTTATTTTTCTTTGATGATCTACATTAACGATAAACCGATCAATAATTTTCCTAATTGCCCTTTAAGAACTACAGGAAATTTTCAGTCCCACATATGTGCAAAAGTAACAGATTACCAATAAGCTCATAGGTCTTGAATTCATTTCAGTTATGTTTCATTATATCTCTGTATGTGACATATAATTTTATCTGTCATCACTATATCTACAGAAACTGAGTGCCAGATATTCTATTGTTATCCCTTAAGAGAAAAGTCCATCATAACAAGAGTACAGCAAATTTCTTTCTCATCATCTACTCTACTTTCTTGCTTTTTGCTGATTACTAAAGTGCAAAGCAATTGTCCTGCTGAAACTCTGTAGTTGTTTTAAGAATATTCTTTAGTTTTGCACAACAAGTTGTGTAATAGTTGATGTCTTCTTCTATTTCCAACTGCAAAATTTTTAAAGAATAAGTTCTTATTCCATGCTGCTTGGCTACTACAGTTGAAGGGAAGAATTAATGACAGCAACAACAATAACAATAATAACAGTTTCTGATTTAGACACAAGGCCAGCAAATTTGAAGGGAGGGGTTAGTGAATACCATTGACCCCAGTATTTGACTGGTACTTTATTTTATCACTCTTGAAAGGATGAGAAGCAAGTTGGCTTCAGTGGAATTTGAACTCAGAACATAAAGAGCCATTTTTTTTTCCAATGCTCTAATCTACCAATTCAACACTCTAAATAATGGATTCTAATTTAGTACAAGGCCACAGTTTTAATGGGAGGAGTTAAGTCGATACTGTTGGCCCCAGTACTTGAGTGGTTCTCTATTTTATCAACTCCAGATGAATGAAAGGTAAAGGTGACCTTGGTGGGAAATGAACTTGAAACATAAAGAGATGGAACAAATACTACAAAGCATTTTGTGAAAATGTTCTAACAGTACTGCCATTCCACTGCCATAAAAATTATTTCTAACAATGTCACAAGGTCAAAAATAGACAAATTTAAAATTCCAGTACTTGACAGATAAAGTGTCAAGCCTTGAAAGATGACATGCAAAATAGATTCTGGCAAAATTTGAAATGGATATAACTAAATGCTGCAAGTTATTTTGTTTTGCACTCCGCTTGTTCTGCAATACATCACTTATAAAAATACATACAATATCATCAGCCTTACTACTATTAATATAACAGTTAATTTGGAGTAGTGGTGGGTATAGTGAGAGGTAACTGCAGTATGGTGAAGGCAAATACCTTAATGGTTAGGGTATTTGGCTTGCAATCATAAGGTTGTGAGTGCAATTCCCAGCAATGTCTTGTGTCCTTGAGCAAGACACTTTATTTCACATTGCTTTAGTCCACTCAGCTGGCAAAAGTAAGTTATACATACATTTCAAAGAGCCAACCTTGTCACATCTTGTGTCACACTGAATCTCCCTGAAAACTATGTTAAGGTACATGTATCTGTGGAGTGCTCAGCCACTTGCACATCAATTCCAGGAGCAGGCTGGATTGATTGAATTAACTGTAACATTTATTGTCGTAACTACCAGAAAGCCAAACCAAGGCCATCTGCAGTATTAAAAAATTGAGGGGTGATATTTTACCACAAAACTGTTTGTGTAATCTGCCCCCCTAACAAGGTATGCTGCATAGCAGGTAAAGTAGGTTGCAGTTTTTTCCCCAGCATACACAGTGTAATGCTTTGGGGAAACATGTCCTTATCGCAATGGAGTATTTACCAGTTGTTCTCATGAGTGGATTTGAGTCCAACACTCCAAGCTAACAGAACTTACACTTATTATTGATTGATTATTACCTTACTCTCCTAATTTACGGCATAAAGCATTTACTTCCACAAAATATTTGTCCTTTTCCATAAATATAGCACCACACAATCATTCTCTATACATCAAAAATTGTGTGAGTTAGATCAACTTTTTAACAACTAATTGCATCTCTCTCTCTTTCTCTCTCTCTCTACTCTCACCGACGATTATCATTTCAAATTTAGATTGTTTTCATAGCCAAAATAGCAAAAACAAATTTTTTAATCATATAAATAAAAATTTACATTAACAATATTTGAAGAACCATTCCAGTTCTATTTAAGAAACAAAAATAAACCAAATTTGAATTATGAAAGAACACAATGTGGATTCAGATTTTCTTTTCTTTACACAAAACAGCAAAAAAAAAAAAATAATAATAGAAAATGATTAACTGTGACTTTACAGATCCTTCTATAAATATACACCATGTTATATCTTTATAACTAATTGTCTCAGTGAGCAGACTGAGATTTAAATCTAACACAAATTTTAAAAAATAGGATATCTAGGCAATAATAAGTACAGTTTATAACAATGAAACCTCCCTTACCACTTAAAATATAAGTAAAAAAGAATTAAATTTACTTTATTGAATATACATCGAAATATTGTGTAAGACATCATGATACAGACAAAGAACAAATCAACTGTCATGTTAAATACGCTGAAGGATAGTTTTGTTTGTTTTATTTTATCAATTTAATATCTTTCATTGTTATTGTATGTTCATTGTTTACAATCTTAAGTGGATATCTTGTGACTGGGTTATCTTCAAGTGAAGATAACCCAGCCTAAGATGTCATTGGGTCATCTTTAAGCTGCCAGATACATCATCATTTTTAGTTCTCTGTAACATCCAAAGAACATATTTATACTTTATGTATTATATATTTACATATATTTACACTTCATGCTAATGAGGGAATCTCTACACAGTTGCTTGATCTGTTTGAAAGAGCAACTAAAAATATACATATATATATATGTGTGTGTGTGTGTGTGTGTGTGTGTACATATGTATATGGTCTTTCATTTTCATTCTAGAAATTTCTCCAAGTCAGGAGTTACCATTATATAACAAAAACAAAATTTTCCTTTCTGAATATATTTAGACACAATAATATTTCCAAGTCACATGTTGAACTTAAAACTATACATTCTTGTTTTTACTACATGCTTACTAATTAATATTTACAGTAAATGAGTTATATGTCTTTTGCTCAGTGTTTCGCTGTTCTCCAAGTACATGGAAACTGATGAATGACACCAAAAAATTAGCAAAACTAATGTAAATCTATAATCAATAGTAGACTTAGATTCTGTAGTAACTGTCCTTGTGTTTTTTTTCCATTGACTTTCAGTGAGATGTTAACATGTGCTATCCATGTATATTTTTGTAATTATACATAAATGTGTGTATGTATAAGGGAATTTATGTATTCATATGATACTATATGAGCATATATATATATATATATATATATATATAGATATATATATAATATGTATATATATATATATATATATGTATATATATATATATATATATATGTATATATATATATATATATATAGATATATATATATATATATATATATGTATATATATATATGTATAAAATCATCATTCTAATTTAACATCCACTTTTCCATGCTTGCACAGGACTGATGGAACTCATGAGGCAGATTTTCTAGGGCTGAATACCTTATCTTGTTGCCAGCCTTCACCTGTTTCCAAGCAAGATAATATTTTTCCATAGCTAGACTTCTTTTACATGGAAGACTGGAAATTGACAACCTAAAATGTATGATGACAATGCTCATCACAAATTCATACACACACAAACACACAGATATGGTGGGCTTTTTGCTCAGTATCCACCAGCCAAATTCACTCACAAGGCTTTTGTTGGCCTGGGGCTATAGTAGAAAACACTTTCCCAAGGTACCAGTTATTAAAACTGAGCCCAAAATCACATGCTTGGAAAGCAAGCTTCTCAACCACTATATATCCTGCTTCCATTCAGAACTATCTGTTGCTTGAAACTACAAGGCAGTCTTTATATGTTTGCTTGCCTGCTTATAACAACAGCCACATCTCCCTCTTACTAATATTACACTGACTAATATAATTCCACATAACCATATCTGAAATATAAAGATAAGATGGTTATGACTGGGAGCATAGGTCTGTTCAATTATAGCTGACTTGGAAACAAACAACTTTCTGCTGCTGCAAATGTTGCCTTTCTGTCCTGGCCATTTGCTTTCTGCAACAACACTTTGCCAGTCAAATGTTTCTTGAGGGCCTTCATTCTCAATTTTGTGATGGAAATCTTTTGCCTTTGCTGTGTATCGCCACATTATACAAACTGTCAATTCTTTAAAAAGGATTGTAATTGTACAGATCCTCTTCCTTTATATACATATTTACATATATGTATACAAATATGTGTGTGCACGTGCATGCGCATGTGTGTATTTCATTTATTTCCTGAGAGAAAAAGGGCATACAAATGGCTAAATCTGTGGTGTACCAAATAGCCAACAAAAAATGGCAGCAGCTTACTACATATTATCCTCAATGCTGTCTTATGTTTAAATGGTTTAATTCACCAATTTTAATTAGGAACCATGAGAATGGAGCCAATTGCTGATACAGACTGTAGTAGCAGAAGAAGAATGTAACTAATAGATTTTCTTTTTAACTGGCTGTGTTGCAATTCAACCATTCATATGGGTGCAGCCTGATGTAAAGTTTAATCTCATTAGTTTCATCTCAAAGTTTGATAACCATTTGATAGGCATCATCTCTGTTTGTGAGAAGTCGGGTGATCGACACAACTGTCTAATAATGGATTGATAGATCACATTGAGTATAAGATATGCTCCAAACATACACCATTCTTTCTATATATATTTCCCTTGTGTTTGGCAGGCTTATAGTATAGCATTTTTCTATATATCTTGATCATATTATAGTATATATCGAACCCAATATATCTATTATATCCAGTATAACCAATTCTGTCTACCTCTATTCTAAATAACATTCTATAGCTGTCTCATGGACACTTTTTCTTTTTCCTCTTGCATACATAGGTAATATGCCTTTGATGCTCTGTTGCTTTCTCAACTTCTTTGTACTGAGCCTTTCTTGTAATTTATCACTGTCCATCCAATGAATCAAACTTAACTATTTCCAGTTCAAATGCCATATATTTCTCAGCATTCACTGCCATATTTCATTATATATCTTTCTCATGTGTCGTATAGTTCATCTTTCATGTGGAAGAACTTCTTTTCGTCAACAGAAGTAGCAAATGCCCAGATTCTCTTTTTATACTCTTTGAATTCTAGTGACTATCCTACCACTAACCTTACCTCTAGCAATAACTATATTGCTTTGATAACAGAAATGAAGCCATCCAAACAGTCCATAATATTCAGTTTATGGCTGTATTTGCTGTTTTTATTCAAGTGAATTTTATGCCCCCTTTGTTTGTTGTCCCTCTTCCACCACGTCTATCAGACATTCAATGATGCAGTTTGTATATTTATTGATTGCATAGATCATTCAGTATATATAGTGTCAAGTTTACTCTTCTGCATAGCCAGTGCATAGATATTCTTAGGCTTTCTTGGCTGATATAAACTGAATATTACATTAGTTGTTCCACTGTTATTATTCAAGCCTTTTGACTTTAGATATTTACTCGGTTCTTCAACAAAAGCAAGTTATCAGTATGCAATAGTTACTGTCTCAAACTCTTTGCAATGACCTCAAAAACTCGAATGAAAAGAAAGTGGTTGATAAGGCACTTGTAGAAATCCAAATATTATAATCCTTGCCGAGCTCACTGCCAATCCTTCTATTTTTAACTTATTCATACATTATCTTAACAGTAATTTCAATAAATGCCTGATAAAGTTATTTATTCTTTACTGCTGTCTTGCCAGAAGTATTTATGATTCTATGACCTACAACAAAACCAGACTACATCAAGCTTTTATGCAATTCATTCCATTGCATAACCTATGACTATCATCTTAATACCTAATCACACATACTTGACCCA